>NC_058080.1:159929469-160012228 GCF_014858855.1 Bufo gargarizans
GATATTCTACAAGATGCATCCCTACAATTTATACAAACTCTCCCCGAGAAGGCTAAAGCATCTACTACACCAGTGGTGGATTTATTAGACATGTAGGACACACTGAGAAAGGAGTGGGATAAGGGGGACAATATTTCCTCTTTGTCTTTTCTACAAAGATCATATATAAGGGATTATTTAAGGCCTATTAAACCAATAAATAAAACGGACCCAACCAGGTTTGAGAAAATAGTCCTCCAGAAACAAGAACCTGTTAAAAAGATCTCTATACTGTACTCTATGATACTTGCATTTACAAGCCCAGAAACTAACCCATATTTAGCTAAATGGGAATCAGATCTATGTTTAGAAAGGGATCAAAAATCCCTGCACAGGTGTCTTTCACTGACCCCAAAGATCTTGACTTGTGTGAGACTACAAGAAAACTATTTTAAAATACTAACCAGATGGTATTACACACCATATGTTTTGCATAGGATGTACCCTGAGGTCAGTGAGAGATGCTGGAGATGCACACGGGAAACAGGCACCTTTTTTCACATTTGGTGGCAGTGTGAGATAATTAAAGAAATTTAGGAACAGATCTGCTCAGCAGTCACAAAGGTCTGTAACAATCAAGTTCAACCTTCTTCACAGATTTGCATGCAGCTGCTCGGGTGCTAGTTGCAGCTAAATGGCGGGATACTTCCCCTCCTTCATTGGGAAATTGGGAACTCAGGTGCGATGATATATATATAGGATGGAACAAATAGCGGGATGGGAGAACAGATCCACCCACGTGTTCCAAAAAGTATGGGGCCCTTGGGTGACATATAGAGGCTTTCAACCCACATAAGGGAATTTCTCCATCTTCTTCTTCTATGGCCTGGGAGATTAAATGGATCACTCTTAAGGAAATGCTGAAACGTGTGCTGCAATCATCCACTCCCCCCCCCCCCCATCCTTTTCCTTCCCTGTCCCTTTTATTTTCCATTAATGTGTTGTAATAACGCTTCTTTACTCGTGATTACAAGTGCAATCAGATGTTCTATAATATATAAGATGTCATCTATGCTATCACTGACAATTGCAAATGAATGTGGCATGCATTTGCACTTTTGAGACAAATATGAACAATAAAAATTGTTTGAACATAAAGTGAACCCACATAAATCCCAGATTCTTCATCTCGGCCTCTCATCTTCTGCTGTTTCTGCACTTCAATTAGATTTCCCTTTCAACTGGTCCACCCACAACTGATTTACCTGGGCGTTAAGCTTTTTACCTCGACTACACAATTTATTTGCGCTCAACTTCAAACCTTTGCTTCAATCTATTATCTCTAAGTTGGAGACACTGGACTTACCGTATCTATCCTGGTTTGGTAGAAAGAATATGGTCATGTCCTTAGTAATACTCAGAGTTACTTACCTTATGTAGGCACTTCCTATTCCTGTCCCAAGGTCATACTTCCTCTCCTTGAATGGATGCATTTGCAGATTTATTTGGCAAGGGAAAAAGAGCTGTATCGCTTTCCACACCCTCTCCAAACCAAAGCTCTTTGGAGGAATTGGTCTCCCTGACCCTGAGCTATATATGAAAGCTATTCACCTCTGTACTGCGATAGAGGTCACTGTCTCGTAAGTCTTGGCTTGAGATTGAAAATGCTGTGTCTCCAACACCTCTCCGAGCCTTGTTACTGGCCGACAGACTGCTCCTGGCCTTTCCAGCTTTACACAGTCCTATTATGCATCAGACATAAAAGGTATTGGAGAGGTTCTCTGCTACACATAAGGCTCTTCCACACCCTTCACCCCGGCTCCAAATCAGATATTATTGCTAAAGCCCATAAGGAATTTGGAGATAGTCTACCCACTATAAGTAGATCCCTTAATACACCTATTTTGGACTTCTTCGATGGCAAAGGCTCACCCTGCCTGAAGCTTCGGTATTGTCATTTGGGGCCCTTAAACAAAAACTGTTACTGCTACCTAAATGCATACCAGCTAGAGATGAGTGAATCGAAGTTGACAAATTCGAATTAGATCCGAATTTCAGGAAAAATTTGATTCGCACCGAATCCGAATTTCCTCACGTGTCGTGGTAAAGAATCGCATTTTTTCCTAAAATGGCTGCTGCACGTGTTAGGACATGGGGCAAGGAACTCTAGATCACCTACAATGCCATGCATGCAGCCAATCAGCAGCCAGCCAGCATTGTGATATCACAGCCCTATAAATAGCATCAGCCATCTTGGATTCAGCCATTTTCCAGTGTACTTAGTGCAGGGAGAGGTGTCAGCAGGCGCTAGGGACAGTGGTAAAAAAGGCTTTAAATTTAAACTTTTATTTTGCTGGGAAAGGATAGGGAGGAATATTCCACAGCATTGAAGCAGAACATGGTTCAGTATGGGAGGTTACAGCCTGGGTAATAGGAACAATCCTATTAAACCTTGATACACTGACTTGGGATCCAAATTGCCATTATACAGCTCTGTAATTCCAGCAAACCGTTCTTGTTATTGGGTATTGGGGTGCAAGTGCTGTTTAATACAGCCATTAACAGGGTTTATTACAAGGAAATATTTCTACGTCTTATTTGCCCTTGTGCGGTGCTATATGTTCTAAAGCATTTTTTGGCTTGTATTAGTGGGGAAAAAGGGGATATTAGCCGTTGTGTAGTGAAGTAAGAAAATGACAGCCCTTTTTGGCATGTATTAGTGGCAAAAAATATATATTATTTGCTGTTCAGTGGTGAAGTTATATGTTCTAAAGCCCTTTTTGTGTATTAGTGGCCCCCCCAAAAAATTGTCGTTGTGTGGTGAAGTGAGAAAATTACAGCCCTTAGTGGCAAAAATATATATATATTTGCCGTTCAGTGGTGAAGTTATATGTTCTAAAGCCCTTTTTGGCATGTATTATTGGTAAAAAAAATATATAAATTTGCCGTTTATCATTGCATTTATATGTTCTAAAGCCCTTTTTGGCATGTATTGGTGGTAAAAAAAATATATTTGGCGTTCAGCGGTGCAATTATATGCTCTAAAGCCCTTTATAGCGTGTATTAGTGGCAAAAAAATAATAAAAAATAATAAAAAATAATATATATATATATATATATACAAAGGGAAAAATGGCGGCACTGGCTGCACTAGGAAAAACGGGTGCACGTTCCTGGGGAATCGACCTCTCACCCCAACCAATATATCCAGAAAAAGGACGGCACTCCAGCAGGATGAAAGTGATAAACTTCTTTTAATCGACCATACGGTGCAACGTTTCGGCTCAACTGAGCCTTTCTCGAGAAAGGCTCAGTTGAGCCGAAACGTTGCACCGTATGGTCGATTAAAAGAAGTTTATCACTTTCATCCTGCTGGAGTGCCGTCCTTTTTCTGGATATATATATATATATATATATATAGCAAATTATATTCAGTGATGCAGTTATATGTTCTAAAGACTTTTGAGGTGTGTATAAGTGGAAAAAAGTAAGGGCCTATCTGCCGTTCAGCGGTGCAGTTATAGGTTCTAAAGCCTTCTTTGGCGTGTAATAGTGGAAAATAAAGGGCTTATTAGTCATTGTGTTGTAAAGTGAGAAAATTACAGACTTTTTGGGGGTGTTTTAATTTCCTTTTTATTTATTCTAACAGTATGTCAGACAGAGAAGTGCTAGTCCCTGCACAGGGGAGTGGCAGAGACCTAAATGTTTCTGGAGCAGGCACAGGCTGCAGCAGAGTAAGGGGGCGTGGCAGCAGGAGTCGCAACAAGAGGCCTGAGCTCCCAGTGTCATCTAGCGGTCATGTCTTGACCAGAAACCCAGTGGTTTTTGAATGGTTGACTCGGTCACCCACTTCGTCCCAAGTGACATCAGACACCCTCAGCCAAGAGTTGGTGGGTTCATCAGACACCACCCTTAGTTGGCATGTCCCGGGAGTAGGTATTGTGCCCTCACCTGCCCTCAACCTGCCTCTGTCATTTTCTGTTCCCTCACCGTGAGAAGTACTATATGCTGTGGGTTCAACTCCACTTTTCAGTGAGGAAGAGCTACTAGAGGACAGTCAGCAGCTACTGCCCAGCCAAGATCTGGAGGAGACATCCGTCGCCTCCTCCGATAGGCGGGCAAGTAGTGATGCGGAGAGTGGCGCAGGAGCTTGTGTTGCAAGCAGTCAGGCTCCTGACCCAGAGACCGTTGAGGAGGACATCAGTGACGTTAGGACACTACTCGATGATGATGAAGAAGATCGCACTTGGGAGCCGGGTGAAGAAGGGGCTTTGTCATCATCAGAAAAAGACGGTGGCAGCTTGCCCATCAGGCAGCAGCTGAGCCAGCAAGTCGCTAGCGTGGCCAGGAATCAGCAGGGTGGCAGCAGTGGGAGGTCAGGAGCCAAACGGGCATGGGGTAGACCACCCACTTTGCAGCAGCCTAACTGGCCAGAAAGGAGTAGTGCACGGGTTCACGGAAGCAGTGGCGGTAGCAGTTAGCCAGTGAGTAGTGTTGGGTGGAAAAGTAGGTACTCGGCGGTGTGGCAGTTTTTTGTGAAGCCACCAGAGGAGGTCAACATGTAGGCAGAAGGCGAGAACCGTGGCTCCGATGTGGTGGTCCAGCCTGCGCAGCTACCGCTGCATCACCCAGTGGCACGCACCCGGTTTGAGCCAGTCAAGGCTCCACCACCTCAGCTGAACGGAGCTGTCTGTCATTCCCATCTTCTGCTGGTCCAGATGCTCCTGCTCCTACTCCTCGGATTGCCAAGAGACAACAGCTGTACGTGCTCCTGTCCAAGTTGCTGGTGCTTCAGTCCCTCCCTTTCCAAGTTGCGGACTCTGCACCTTTCAGAGAACTGATGGCTTGTGCCGAGCCGAGTTGGAGAGTCCCAAGCCATCATTTTTTTGCCAAAAAGGCAGTACCAGCCCTGCAAACATGTAGAACAGAATGTGAATGGGTGAATGTGGTTCCTGCACAGCCACACCAGCAACTTGGTCAGGTGACGCTGCTTCCGCCTCTACATTGTCACGCTGTTGGTCCTGCGACAATGTCTGCTTCTGCCTCCTCATCCTCCACCATGTCCGCAACCTCCACTGCAGGGACAAGTCACAGTGCTCCTCCAGCATACCACATGTGCAGGGCACGACGGTGTCACTCTGTACACATGTTCAGTCTGGTTGTCAAGCTGTTCCTGAAGTCTTCCACCCATCTGCAAGACATCCTAAAAATGGCCAGGAAACTTTGTATGCACTTCAGTCACTCGTACACACCGCAAAGCACACCCTCTTTGAGCTACAGCGGCAGAACGGCATCCCCCAGCATAGGCTGATATGCGATGTTTCCACCCATTGGAATTCCACCCTCCATATGTTGGACCGACTATATGAACAGAGAAAAGCCATCAATGATTTATTGATGGTGCAAGCGGATAGGAGTACTTCCCTGTGTAACTTAGATGTCGGCCAGTGGCAACTCATGCGTGACACCTTTAGTTTGCTCAGGCCCTTTGAGGATTCCACGTTATTTGTCAGTAGCCAGGACTACGGGTTGAATTACGTCATTCCATGCTTCTTGTCCAGGAACAAATGCTGGTAACAATAGCTGGTCAAGGGACAGGAGACGTGGCACCTAGATCTCACGGCCACTTGTGCCCTATGAGGACTGAACTGGAAGAGGAGGAGGAGGACATTGGAGCACAGGCAATGTGTAGACAAATGGGTGTTTTTTCTACTCAGCTGACAGGACGAGCAGTAGCAGCCAGAGAAGATACAGGGCGATAAGGAAGACAAGACAGAGGACCCGTAAACACACCTTGGCAGTATGCAGTGGAGATGGAGGCAGGGAGTCCCTTTGAGTCACTTGCACAAATGGCCTGATGCATGCTCACTTACTTGCGCAGTGACAGCCAAATTGTCACCATTCGTCAGAGGGATGACTTCTGGCTTTCCACCTTGCTGGACCCTTGCTACCGGTCCTGAACTACTACAGAGACATCTTATGTAGTCAGTTGGCTGCTGCCTATCTGCACCATCGTCCATCCTCTCGCAGGTCTGACTGGAAGGGGGGGGATCTATGCGCTCATGTTACACTGTCATGGCTGCTGGGGAGGGGTGGGATGGCAGGAGCAGCAGCCTGAGTCTACAGTCGCAGATGGGTAGCTTTCTTCCCATGCATAGTGAAGAAACTACTCACCAGCAGCAGCAGGTAGACCTGGGGCAGGACCTGAACCAGCAGGTGGTGGCATACTTGGACAGCACCCTTCCACCCCACATTGAAGATCTGCTGAACTACGGGGTAGCCAAACTGCATTTGTCGCCGCAACTAGCAGAGTTTGCCCTGGAAAAGCTGTCCTGCACGGCCAGCAGTGTGGCATCAGAGCGGGTGTTTACTGCGGAGGAAGCCATAGTTACCCCAAGGAGAACTCGCCTGTCCACCCAAAATGTGGAGAGACTGACCTTTTGTAAAGATGAATCAGGCGTGAATCAGCCAAAATTTCCAACCACCAATTCCTGATGCATCAGACTATATCATCCATGGTGCCACACTAACGCTTTGATAAAAGAGTCTGGTTTCTTCTGACTATCTGCCTCAGCTACTACTCTGATGCTGCCATCCGCCTGATGCCACACGTCTGATGCCAAGTGCTCCTTTTTTTCAGCCACCTTCATCAGCTGGTACTGGTATTGCCACCCACCACCTAACTCTGTCACCGGGTCATTTTGTGGTCTCCTGATGCTGCTGCCATCTCCACACTATGTCACCTTGCCACTCTGTGGTCTTCTGATGCTGCTGCTGCTACTGCTATCTCCACACTATGTCACCATGCCACTCTGTGGTATCCACCTGCTGCTGCTGCCATCTCAACATTATGTCACCTTGCAACGCTGTGGTCTCCTGATGCTTCTGCTGCTACAGCCATCTCCACACTATGCCACCTTGCCACTCTGAGGTATCCTCCTGCTGCCATATCCGCACTATGTCACCTTGCCACTGTGTGGTATCCACCTGCTTCTGCCATCTCAACATTATGTCACCTTGCAACTCTGTGGTCTCCTTATGCTGATATTGCTGCTGCCATATCTACATTATGTAACCTTGCCACTCTGTGGTATCCTCCTGCTGCTGCCACCATATCCACATTATGTCACCTTGCCACTCTGTGGTATCCTCCTGCTTCTGATGCTGCCATCTCCACATTATGTCACCTTGCCACTCTGTGGTATCCTGCTGCAATCTCCACACTATGTCACCCTGCCCCTCTGTGGTATCCTTCTGCTGCTGCCATCTCCACACTATGCCACTCTGTGGTATCCTCTTGCTGTTGCCATATGCACCTCATGTCACCTTGCACTCTGTGGCATTCTCCTGCTGCTACTGCTGCCAGATTTATATTATGTGACCTTGTCACTCTGTGGTCTTATGATGCTGCTGCCATCTCCAAACTATGTCACCTTTTCACTCTGTGGTCTCCTGATACTGCTACTGCCATATCCACACTATGTCACCTTGCCACTCCGTGGTATCCCCCTGATTCTGCTGCTGCCATCTAAACATTATGTCACCTTGCCACTCTGTGGTCTCCTGATGCTGCTACTGCCATATCCACAATATTTTACCTTGCCACTCTTTGGTCTCCTGATGCCTCTGCTGCCATATCCACACTATGTCACCTTGCCACTCTGTGGTCTCCTGATGCCTCTGCTGCCATATCCACACTATGTCACCTTGCCACTCTGTGGCATCCCCCTGCTGCTGCTGCCATCTCCACACTATGTTACCTTGCCACGCTGAGGTATACTCCTTCTGCTACTGCCATATTCACACTATGTCACCTTGCCACTCTGTGATATCCTCCTGCTGCTGCTGCCATCTCCACATTATGTAACCTTGACACTCTGTGGTCTCCTGATGCTGTTGCTGCCATCTACAGACTATATTACCTTGCCACTCTGTGGTATTCTGCTGCTGCCATCTCCACACTATGTCACCTTGTCACTCTGTGGTCTCCTGATGTTGCTGCTACTGTTATCTCCACACTATGTCACCTTGCCACTCTGTGGTCTCCTGATGCTTCTGTTGCCATCTCCACACTATGTTACCTTGCCACTCTGGGGTATCCTCCTGATGCTGCTGCTGTCGCCACCTCCACACTCTGTCATTGGGCCAGTCTGTGGTCTCCTGATGCTGCTTCCACCTCATCAATATGTTATAGGTCCACTCTGTGGACTTCTCATGCTATTCCCACCCTCCCCACTTCATGACTGGGCCACTATTTTGCCTTTTGGCCTGGCTGACATAATGATTTATTTGACCTTTCTTCTGATCTGTCAGAAGGAAGGAAAAATGAGACAAGCAATGGATTCTGCCTATGCAACAGCTTTAAGGCCTGTATGGTCCCATCAGAATTGACTTATGATTTGGTAGCCAAAAGCAGGAGTGGGTACAAAACACAGAAGACAGGCAAATATTCCATTCACATGTCAACTCTGTTTTGGAACCACTCTTGTTTTTTTGGCATTAGCAATACTGATGGATTATTGAGCAAATGCTGACCGAGTGAAGGCGTATGCTCCACAGACAGGATCCATTTTTTGTGGGTTATTGTTCTAACGGATCAGAGGAAAGGCAAAATAATCAGTGACGTCAACACAAACTTACACGCTATCCACTCTGTCAGAGAGGCTCTACTTATATAAGCGTTTAATAGAACAGGTTCTATAGACATCCATGTGGAATCAGCTGACGAGGGTGTAAAAGGACTGCACTTCTTCTTGACACTAACATAGATCTGTAAGGCTGAGTTGATACTTCAGTTATTTGGTCAGTTTTGGCCCCATGACTGCCCAAATAGTGAAGTATGCATTGATTCTAAGTGCGACGCCTGTCATCTGCATGTGATATGGACTCACAGTATTATTTCACTACCAAATCAGACTCCCTATGCCTGTTACTGCAAGGCACAGTGCTCTACACCACTAGAAAGGCTCTCTGCAGCTAGGAAATAACCATTTTTTTTAAAGTATTTTATTCGGATCAAAGCTAATTTTTCCCAAAAATTTCTGCAAATCGGCAAATCGAATTTTCAGAAAATTCTCTCATCTCTAGTGCCAATGTTGGCACCACCTCCCTGCATCAACATAAGCAGCACCACCATAAAGTGGCTTGGGAGAACTGTGGCTCCGATGTAGTGGTCCAGCCTGCTGCAGCAACCGCTGCATCACCCAGTAGCACGCACTCGATTTCATGCAGTCAAAGCTCCACCACCTAAGCCGAAGGGAGCTGTCTGTCCTTCCCATCATCTGCAGGTCCTGATGCTCCTGCTCCATCTCCTTCTCCTCGTCAGTCATTCTGTCAGCAATTTATGCCCAAAGCGATTGCCAAGAGACAACAGTATGCGTGCAGTAATCTAACAGCGCAGAATCTGAATGTGCTTCTGTCCAAGTTGCGGGTGCTGCAGTCCCTCCCTTTTCAAGTGGTGGACTCTGCACCTTTCAGAGGACTGATGGCTTGTGCCAAGCCAAGGTAGAGACTCCCAAGCCGTTATTCTTTGCCAAAAAAGGCAGTACCAGCCCCGCACACGGATGTAGAACAGAAGGTGGGCCAGTCCTTGAGCCTGTCGGTGTCTGCCAAAGTTCACGGCAGTGCTGATGTGTGGAGCTGTAACTACGGTCAGGGACAATACATGTCCTTTACGACCCACTGGGTCATTAGCGTGTCATACTGACTCACAGTATTGTTTCACTACCACAGCAGACTCCCTATGCGTGTTACTGCAAGGCACAGTGTTCTATAACGGCTCTCTGCAGCCAGGAAATAGCCGTTTTTTATTTGGGATCGGACCAAATTTTTTCGGAAAATTCGTCGAACCGGTCTAATCAAATTTTTTAGAAATTTGATCATCTCTAATATCAGCTACTCATGCCTTATCAGGGTTTGAGAAATTAATAGCTGGTGAATCTTACCCATTAAAGCCAATTTCCCTTCTGTACAAAACCATGAAAACTCCTTTCCCTGATGTGAAGCCAGCAGTGATGGGTCTGTGGAAACAGGAGCTGGGCAGGCAATTTTCGCCCACTGAAGTATGCAAATTACTGATTGCTGTCACAAATTATCCAGATGTGTACGTGTACAAGAGAACGGGTCCAAAGTGCTTTCCTGGTGGTATAAGACCCCAGATAAAATATACCCGATCTGTGTTGGAGATGTCACTCCCATAAGGGATCCTTTTTCCACATATGTAGTAAAATACTGGACTGGTGAGAAAACTATCTTTGCATAAAGCAACAAGATATGTCACATGTCCTACCCTCACTCACCTGATATGGCGCTCTTAAGCCTTGGTCTTACAAGGAAGCGGAATCTCATAGGAACGCTTTTCTCTCTTCTAATAACAGCAGACGGCTTGCTGATCCCACTATATTGGCGTTCTGAAGAATCCCCAACCCTGGACCACTGGGTTAGCAAGGTAGATTAGCATGCACAGAGAGAGGAAAGCGGCTGGCTGAGTGCGGGAGCCAGAGACGGGATCGAGCAGTGATAAGGAACGCACCACGCATGTGCAAGACTTGCACGATCCCAGCCTCACAGCAGGATGTCAATCACAGTGAAGGAAGGACGGGTAAGGGGCGGGCTTAGCTTGACTTGAAGCAAGGACTTTAAGCTGACTCTGAGGATAGCTAAAACAGATTAAAACAGCATTTTTATAAAGTATACAACAACCAGTGGAGGAATGAAAAACATGATTAGGAACACACTGGGGGCTACTGTAAGGTAATGATGTCGGTTTAAATTGTGTTTTGGAGATGACAGGTTCCCTTTAAATGCACATCACAACTAATGGATGGCTGCACATAGACACAAGTACAGCACTGACATTTCGTTGGAGAATTTAGCGAAATCATGTTGTTGTTTTTTTTTTAAAGCTGGTCATATCATGCCACACATCACAGGATACTTGGAGCCAAGAGGAAATGTAAGGATGTTCACAATAATGACAGTAATGACAGCACAGAGAATAGGTAAGGAAGGACGCATCTATACACTGAACATAGTAATGAGAGCATAGAGGAAAGGTAAGGAAGGACACATTTATACGGTGGTTCCTCAAGTTACAATATTAAGCTGTTCCAGGATGACCATTGTATGTTGAAACCATTGTAAGTTAATTAATTGGTTCCAAAGACCCAAAATGTCATCCAAAATAAGAGAAAATTTGAGAAAAATTATCAGATAACTAAGACAGATGAAAAAAGTCCTTACATATAACTGTCACCCCCTACCCTGTTCTAAGGAGATCTGTCAGATTTGCTGCACGTGACTCGATCTGACAGTTTGCTTTGTTGTGGGTTTGAACTGAATCCCACCTCCTCCCAGGTTTTGTTCTTTAGGTAATTGGTGAAGCTATTTATTCCTCCCTCTACCTATAGCCTTTGCGGGTTAAGATAAGATAAGATGCCTTTATTGTCACTGTACAATACAATGTAATACAATGTACAATACAATGAAATGTATATGGAATGTTTATGAAATGTTATAGTTCTTCCTTGTGTGAGCTCTGGAAGTTTGGTGGATTGTCTGCTCCAACACATCTCTAGATAAGTCCTTTTCCCTTTTTCCTTCTGTGTCTGTTTTACTAGGCCTCTAGGGTGACGCTAGCTCCTTTGGTTGGCAGACGAAGCCAGTGGGTTGGCAAAACGGGCAATTGCACACTGAGAGCCTCGGTTGTACAGTCCATCATGGGTAATTGATTTCTGTCATTTTCAGCCATATGTTGTTGTGTCTTATAGTTCATGCATACATGCTTTGGTGTGCGTACCTGCCATCACGCATATGCGTGGATCTTTGTGATCAGACTCAGGTCCGGGGTGTCACGTGGCCCTCATACATCGCATAAATGCAGCACATCTTTGTCTCTATATATAACAATTGTTCCATCATGTTCTAATTGTGTATTATATTGGCTACATGTACATATACTGTTTGTGGGTACTGTGGCAATGTGAACATTTGAGGTGTTGTTTCCCCAGGTTCCAGTCCGGGACTTAGGGCAAGCTCATGTCCAGGGATCCTATTTAATCCTGCTACTGGATCCTGGGTGTGTCTCACTCTGGAGAGTGTGCAGACAGAGGCCTGGTGAGGCTCTGTCAGTGTGGTCTCAGCTAGGTAAGGCTGAGGGGCCACGAGGCTATGCAATAGCCTGGACTTTGGGGGGACTCAGCGACACCCAGGATCAAGCATTGAAAGGTCAGAGTCGGGAGGACTGCTAGACCACAACCCCCTCCAAAGGTACTGCATTTGTTACAGCCTGAGGGCTGGTGGACTGTATGTCTGGGGTAAGCCGCACCTGGTTCCATGTGGGAACACTATCGTATAGCCGAGTTAGGGATACGATGTTTATTATGTTTAGGTAGAGCCCAGACAGGCAGGCTTTTGTTTTATGCCATGTTGTGTATGAAGAGTGTAAAATAAATTGCACTGTTTGGACCTGAAACCCAGTGGTTATGAAGATCATTGTGAGAATGACCCCCGAATAAGAGGCGATCCCTTACAGTACTTATACCATTACTCTATTGGGCTGATAACCTGAGTTGCTCTAGTGTGGTCTCTACTACCAGGGGTCTTGGGGTGAGGGGGTCTCTCCGGCCACCTCTTCCCTTCTGTTTTCACCTTGTCTAATATATTTTTTATTGTCAATAAAGACTTTTGCTACATTCTATATGTGAGTACTTTTCATAATTATTGGGGGCTATTAGTGAAGTCGTTGTAGGAGTTGTCCTTCCCTTATCTTACCTACCGTGACATTATAACCTGCCTTACGGTCATTTTTTCCCTTGCTGTTTGCAAAATGGAAACTATTGATGCTTTGGTTGATCGCTTGCAGGGATTGTCTTTGGAGTTAGCTGACCTCCGCAATTCAGTTGCATGGTGTCAGAGTACTTTGGCGTCTGGCACCGCCGGGGGAAACAAGGTCTGCCTGGAACCTAAGGTCACTCTCCCTGATAGGTTTTCTGGGGGAGGTAATAACTTTATTTGGTTCAGGGAGTCCTATAAATTGTATTTTCGTCTGCGTCTGATTTCATCTGGAGACGAAAACCAAAGAGTAGTGATTATTATTTCTCTGCTTAAAAGTGACGCTCAGTCTTGGGCTTTTTCTCTGCCGACTGGTTCACAGTCCCTCCGGTCGGTGGATGAATTTTTCAGAGCCCTGGGCCTGATTTATGACGACCCAGACCTGGTCTTTATGGCTGAATCTAAGTTGCGCAGCTTGTGCCAGAGAGAACATATTGCTGAGTTATATTGTGCTGAATTTAGAAGATGGACGACTGACTCAGAGTGCAATGATCCTGCACTATGTAGTCAGTTCTGTCAGGGGCTATCTGAGAGATTAAAAGACGCCCTTGCATTTCATGAAAAACCTGATTCTTTGGAGGCGGCCATGTCTTTGGCCGTACAGATTGATAGACGTCTTAGGGAGAGGTGCAAGGTTCCCCTCAGCAGGGGGTACTGTCTGGTGGAGAATCAGTCCCTCCTGTCCCTCGGGGTACTATGACACTTGAATTAGGCGCTGGAGAGGAGCCTATGCAATTGGGTCAGGTTACTTCTTGCTCTGGTAATAGGAATTTTAGGAAGCTGAATAGACTGTAACTTCTGTGGTCAAGAAGGTAATTTCGTTAATGTTTGCCCTTTTATTAAACCTCAAAGTGGTAATGAAAAACAAATAGGGGATTCTTTCAAAGAAAAAAAAAACTCCTTTACTCTTGGTAGTGTGAATAGGGAGTCAAAGCAGGCATATTCTTATCCTACCTGGAGTACCCGATTCCCCCTGCCGGCCATGGTGGTGCTAGACTCTGGACATTTTGAGTTAAAGGTATTTGTTGACAGTGGCGCAGGGGTTAATCTTATTGATTTTCTATTTCTTCAGTGTCATGGTTTTAAAACTAGTGCATTAAGCAAAGAGATACCAGTGTTTGCTATAGATTCAGCCCCCCTCTCGCAAAGATGTCTAACTCATATTGTTCAGGATATTTATTTGAGGGTGGGTGATTCTCATGCTGAGTTAATTTCTTGCTTTGTTATGAAAGGTTTGCCTGCTCCACTGGTTCTGGGTTTACCATGGTTGATAAAACATAACCCTACCATTGACTGGCAAACAAGACAAATCAGTAATTGGAGTGAATTTTGCATGAACAACTGTCTTAGTGCCTCTATTTTGGGGGTGTCCACTAAGGTGTTGCCTCAGTTTCTTTCCGATTTTTCAGACGTATTCTCGGAGTGTGAAGCTCAGGGGTTGCCCCCTCACCGAGATTATGATTGTCTGGTCAATCTTATCCCTGGAGCAAAATTGCCAAAATCTTGGTTATATCATCTTTTTTCAACCTGAAAACGTAGCTATGCGGGAGTATATTGCCGAGAGTTTGGCAAAGGGACATATTAGACCATCTAAGTCTCCTATGGCCTCTGGCGTCTTTTTCATAAAGAAGAAGGACGGATCACTTAGACTGTGCCTAGATTTCCAGGAAGTTAATCTCATTATTGTCTGTGATCCTTATCCCCTTCCCTTGATTCCGGATCTATTTGATCAGATTGTTGGTGCCAAGGTTTTTTCTAAGTTGGATTTAAGAAGCGCCTATAATCAGAATCAGGAAAGGAGATGAATGGAAAACAGCCTTCAATACCCCCGAGGGTCACTTTGAGAACCTAGTCATGCCCTTTGGTTTAAATAATGCTCCAGCAGTCTTTCAGCTCTTTATCAATGCTATTTTTCATAATTTAGTGGGGAGGTTCGTTGTTATTTACCTCAATGACATAATAATTTACTCACCCGATATGAAGACTCATCAGGATCCTTCGGGAGAATAAATTGTATGCTAAGTTGGAAAAATGTGTGTGTTTGTGGTTCAGGAGCTGCCATTTTTGGGGTACTTGCTTTCTGCCTCCGGTTTTCGAATGGATCCTGAAAAGGTCTGTGCGGTACTGGATTGGGACCTGCCGGAGAATCAGAAAGCCCTGATGCGGTTTTTAGGATTTACTAATTACTACAGAAAATTAGAGTTGAGCGGATACCTGGATGTTCGGGTTTGAGAAGTTCGGCCGAACTTCCCGGAAATGTTCGGGTTCGGGATCCGAACCCGATCCGAACTTCGTCCCGAACCCGATCCGAACTTCTTCCCGAACCCGAACCCCATTGAAGTCAATGGGGACCCGAACTTTTTGGCACTAAAGAGGCTGTAAAACAGCCCAGGAAAGGGCTAGAGGGCTGCAAAAGGCAGCAACATGTGGGTAAATCCCCTGCAAACAAATCTGGATAGGGAAATGAATAAAAATAAAAATAAAATAAATAAAAATTAACCAATATCAATTGGAGAGAGGTCCTATAGCAGAGAATCTGGCTTCACGTCACCCACCACTGGAACTGTCCATTCTCAGATATTTAGGCCCCGGCACCCAGGCAGAGGAGAGAGGTCCCATTGCAGAGAATCTGGCTTCATGTCAGCAGAGAATCAGTCTGCATGTCATAGCAGAGAATCAGGCTTCACGTCAGCCACCACTGCAACAGTCCATTGTCATATATTTAGGCCCAGCACCCAGGCAGAGGAGAGAGGTCCCGTAACAGAGAATCTGGCTTCATGTCAGCAGAGAATCAGTCTGCATGTCATAGCAGAGAATCAGGCTTCACGTCACCCAACATTGGAACAGTCCATTGTCATATATTTAGGCCCCGGCACCCAGACAGAGGAGAGGTTCATTCAACTTTGGGTAGCCTCGCAATATAATGGTAAAACGAAAATAAAAATAGGATTGAATGAGGAAGTGCCCTGGAGTACAATAATATATGTTTAAGGGGAGGTAGTTAATGTCTAATCTGCACAAGGGATGGACAGGTCCTGTGGGATCCATGCCTGGTTAATTTTTATGAACGTCAGCTTGTCCACATTGGCTGTAGACAGGCGGCTGTGTTTGTCTGTAATGACGCCCCCTGCCGTGCTGAATACACGTTCAGACAAAACGCTGGCCATCCAGGCAGGCCAGCACCTCCAAGGCATAAAAGGCTAGCTCTGGCCACGTGGACAATTTAGAGACCCAGAAGTTGAATGGGGCCGAACCGTCAGTCAGTACGTGGAGGGGTGTGCACACGTACTGTTCCACCATGTTAGTGAAATGTTGCCTCCTGCTAACACGTTGCGTATCAGGTGGTGGTGCAGTTAGCTGTGGCGTGTTGACAAAACTTTTCCACATCTCTGCCATGCTAACCCTGCCCTCAGAGGAGCTGGCCGTGACATAGCTGCCTTGGCGACCTCTTGCTCCTCCTCTGCCTTGGCCTTGGGCTTCCACTTGTTCCCCTGTGACATTTGGGAATGCTCTCAGTAGCGCGTCTACCAACGTGCGCTTGTACTCGCGCATCTTCCTATCACACTCCAGTGCAGGAAGTAAGGTGGGCACATTGTCTTTGTACCGTGGATCCAGCAGGGTGGCAACCCAGTAGTCCGCACACGTTAAAATGTGGGCAACTCTGCTGTCGTTGCGCAGGCACTGCAGCATGTAGTCGCTCATGTGTGCCAGGCTGCCCAGGGGTAATAACAAGCTGTCCTCTGTGGGAGGCGTATCGTCATCGTCCTGCCTTTCTCCCCAGCCACGCACCAGTGATGGGCCCGAGCTGCGTTGGGTGCCACCCCGCTGTGACCATGCTTCATCCTCATCCTCCTCATCCTCGTCCTCCTCGTCCTCCAGTAGTGGGCCCTGGCTGGCCACATTTGTACCTGGCCTCTGCTGTTGCAAAAAACCTCCCTCTGAGTCACTTCGAAGAGACTGGCCTGAAAGTGCTAAAAATGACCCCTCTTCCTCCTCCTCCTGGGCCATCTCCTCTTCCATCATCGCCCTAAGTGTTTTCTCAAGGAGACATAGAAGTGGTATTGTAACGCTGATAACAGCGTCATCGCCACTGGCCATGTTGGTGGAATACTCGAAACAGCGCAACAGGGCACACAGGTCTCGCATGGAGGCCCAGTCATTGGTGGTGAAGTGGTGCTGTTCCGTAGTGCGACTGACCCGTGCGTGCTGCAGCTGAAACTCCACTATGGCCTGCTGCTGCTCGCACAGTCTGTCCAGCATGTGCAAGGTGGAGTTCCACCTGGTGGGCACGTCGCATATGAGGCGGTGAGTGGGAAGGCCGAAGTTACGCTGTAGCGCAGACAGGCGAGCAGCAGCAGGATGTGAACGCCGGAAGCGCGAACAGACGGCCCGCACTTTATGCAGCAGCTCTGACATGTCGGGGTAGTTGTGAATGAACTTCTGCACCACCAAATTCAGCACATGCGCCAAGCAAGGGATGTGCGTCAAACTGGCTAGTCCCAGAGCTGCAACGTGATTTCGCCCATTATCGCACACCACCAGGCCGGGCTTGAGGCTCACCGGCAGCAACCACTCGTCGGTCTGTTGTTCTATACCCCGCCACAACTCCTGTGCGGTGTGGGGCCTGTCCCCCAAACATATGAGTTTCAGAATGGCCTGCTGACGTTTACCCCGGGCTGTGCTGAAGTTGGTGGTGAAGGTGTGTGGCTGACTGGATGAGCAGGTGGAAGAAGAGGAGGAGGAAGCCGAGTAGGAGGAGGTGGCAACAGGAGGCAAAGAATGTTGCCCTGCGATCCTTGGCGGCGGAAGGATGTGCGCCAAACAGCTCTCCGCCTGGGGCCCAGCTGCCACTACATTTACCCAGTGTGCAGTTAGGGAGATATAGCGTCCCTGGCCGTGCTTACTGGTCCACGTATCTGTGGTTAGGTGGACCTTGCCACAGATGGCGTTGCGCAGTGCACACTTGATTTTATCGGATACTTGGTTGTGCAGGGAAGGCACGGCTCTCTTGGAGAAGTAGTGTCGGCTGGGAACAACATACTGTGGGACAGTAAGCGACATGAGCTGTTTGAAGCTGTCTGTGTCCACCAGCCTAAATGACAGCATTTCATAGGCCAGTAGTTTAGAAATGCTGGCATTCAGGGCCAGGGATCGAGGGTGGCTAGGTGGGAATTTACGCTTTCTCTCAAATGTTTGTGAGATGGAGAGCTGAATGCTGCCGTGTGACATGGTTGAGATGCTTGGTGACGGAGGTGGTGTTGGTGGTACATCCCCTGTTTGCTGGGCGGCAGGTGCCAACGTTCCTCCAGAGGCGGAGGAAGAGGCCGAGGCGGCAGCAGCAGAAGAGGCCGAGGCGGCAGCAGCAGAAGAGGCCGAGGCGGCAGCAGCAGAAGAGGTAGCAGGGGGAGCCTGAGTGACTTCCTTGGTTTTAAGGTGTTTACTCCACTGCAGTTCATGCTTTGCATGCAGGTGCCTGGTCATGCAGGTTGTGCTAAGGTTCAGAACGTTAATGCCTCGCTTCAGGCTCTGATGGCATAGCGTGCAAACCACTCGGGTCTTGTCGTCAGCACATTGTTTGAAGAAGTGCCATGCCAGGGAACTCCTTGAAGCTGCCTTTGGGGTGCTCGGTCCCAGATGGCGGCGGTCAGTAGCAGGCGGAGTCTCTTGGCGGCGGGTGTTCTGCTTTTGCCCACTGCTCCCTCTTTTGCTACGCTGTTGGCTCGGTCTCACCACTGCCTCTTCCTCCGAACTGTGAAAGTAAGTGGCACGACCTTCATTCTATGTGGGGTCTAGGACCTCATCGTCCCCTGCATCGTCTTCCACCCAGTCTTGAGCCCTGACCTCCTGTTCAGTCTGCACACTGCAGAAAGACGCAGCAGTTGGCACCTGTGTTTCGTCATCATCAGAGACATGCTGAGGTGGTATTCCCATGTCCTCATCATCAGGAAACATAAGTGGTTGTGCGTCAGTGCATTCTATGTCTTCCACCGCTGGGGAAGGGCTGGGTGGATGCCCTTGGGAAACCCTGCCAGCGGAGTCTTCAAACAGCATAAGAGACTGCTGCATAACTTGAGGCTCAGACAGTTTCCCTGGTATGCATGGGGGTGATGTGACAGACTGATGGGCTTGGTTTTCAGGCGCCATCTGTGCGCTTTCTGCAGAAGACTGGGTGGGAGATAATGTGAACGTGCTGGATCCACTGTCGGCCACCCAATTGACTAATCCCTGTACCTGCTCAGGCATTACCATCCTTAGAACGGCATTGGGCCCCACCAAATATCGCTGTAAATTATGGCGGCTACTGGGACCTGAGGTAGTTGGTACACTAGGACGTGTGGCTGTGGCAGAACGGCCACGTCCTCTCCCAGCACCAGAGGGTCCACTAACACCACCACGACCATGTCCACGTCCTTTACTAGATGTTTTCCTCATTGTTATCGTTCACCACAACAACAAAAATATTATTTGGCCCAATGTATTGAATTCAAATTCAGGCCTTTTTTACAGACACCTAACACTATCTGGCTATCTATTTAGGTACCGTATTACACTAATACAGGCACAGCAGTAACCACAGATTTAGCTTAATATAAAAGGCCTAGTATTTAGGCTCTGGGTGACAGGTATAGGTTTACTGACAGAATTAGACTTGGAAATGCACAGTAGCGTGTGTGTGAAGTTATTCAGAATGACCCTATGTGCACCTTGAATCTGATATACCCTTTTAGGGATAGATTTAAAATAGCTCTGATACAGAAGAAACCACTAAATTAGGAAATTGCTAAATTGGGAATTGTATTTCAACCCAGAACAAAAACTGTGCTTTGACGGACACTAAATAACTTGACCAGCCACACCAGTAACGACAGATTTAGCTGACTATAAATTTGAGGCCTAGTATTTAGGCGCTGGGTGACAGGTATATGTTTACTGACAGAATTAGACTGGGATATGGCCAAAAAATAACCACACTATTGATGGTTAAATGCACTTGGTGTGACAGCTTGACCAACCACACTACTGAGGGTTAAATGCACTTGGTGACAGGCGCAGCTTGCCCCTGATGTAGTATATGGCCAAAAAATAAACAGACTATTGCTGGTTAAATGCACTTGGTGTGACAGCTTCACCCTGATGTAGGATTTAGCCAAAAAACAACCACACCATTGAGGGTTAAATGCACTTGGTGACAGGCTCAGCTTGCCCCTGATGTAGTATATGGCCAAAAAATAACCACACTATTGCTGGTTAAATGCACTTGGTGTGACAGCTTCACCCTGATGAAGGATTTAGCCAAAAAACAACCACACCATTGAGGGTTAAATACACTTGGTGACAGGCTCAGCTTGCCCCTGATGTAGTATATGGCCAAAAAATAACCACACTATTGCTGGTTAAATGCACTTGGTGTGTCAGCTTCACCCTGATGTAGGATTTAGCCAAAAAACAACCACACCATTGAGGGTTAAATGCACTTGATGGCAGCTTGTGCTGGCACACCACAAGACACAAAATGGCCGCCGATCACCCCAGAAAAAAAGTGACTGAAAAACGCTCTGGGCAGCCTAAAAACAGTGAGCAATTCAATAGCAGCAGTTCAATCATTCACAGCTGCAGATCGATCTCTGAATTAAGTCCTTTGGAGGAGTTAATCACTGCCTAATCTCGCCCTAATGTCGCGGCTGCAACCTCTCCCTATGCTGATCAGAGCAGAGTGACGTGCGGCGCTACGTGACTCCAGCTTAAATAGAGGCTGGGTCACATGGTGCTCTGGCCAATCACAGCCATGCCAATAGTAGGCATGGCTGTGACGGCCTCTTGGGGCAAGTAGTATGACGCTTGTTGATTGGGTGCTTTGCAGCCTTTCAAAAAGCGCCAAGAAAGCGACGAACACCGAACCCGGACTTTTACGAAAATGTCCGGGTTCGGGTCCGTGTCACGGACACCCCAAAATTCGGTACGAACCCGAACTATACAGTTCAGGTTCGCTCATCCCTACAGAAAATTTATCCTGAATTATTCCACCATTGTCAAACCTTTGACAGATATGACTAGGAAGGGAGCTGACTTCTCTGTCTGGTCGGATGAGGTATTACAGGCTTTTTCTGCTATTAAGAAATGTTTTGCTTCTGCTCCCATTCTGATGCAACCTGATGTGTCTCAATCCTTCATTGTGGAGGTTGACGCGTCAGAAGTGGGAGTCGGAGCAGTCTTGTGCAGGGTCCCTATCCTAGTAAATGGTGCCCGTGTGCTTTTTTCTCCAAGAATCTCTCGGCCGCCGAAAGAAATTATGATGTTGGGAATAGGGAGTTATTGGCCATCAAATTGGCCTTTGAATAGTGGCATCATTGGCTAGAAGGGGCTACCCATCCGATTACAGTATTTACTGACCATAAGAATCTGCCTTACCTGCAATCTGCAAAGTGTTTAAATCCTAGGCAGGCTAGATGGTCATTTTTTGTTTTACCAGGTTCAATTTTGTGATCACCTATATCCCTGGGATTAAATACATCAAAGCGGATGCATTGTCACATAGCTTTCCTGGGGGGGTAGTGGACCACTTCAGCAAGATGGCTCACTTTGTACCATTATCAGGTTTGCCCAATGCGAAAACTCTTGCTCAGGTTTTTATTGATAACATTGTGAAATTACATGGCATTCCCTCTGATGTGGTGTCTGATAGTGGGATGTAATTTGTTTCCAGGTTTTGGAGTGCGTTTTGTTCTTGTCTAGGTATTTAGTTGTCTTTCTCTTCGGCTTTTCTGGGACTGAATCTTCTGGAAGAGATTCTCTTCCTCTTTGTCATCTATCTGGCGGAAGATTCAAGTTAATTTGAAAAAAATGTGCGAAAGATATAAACAGATGGCTGACAAGAGACGTATGACTGGTCCGGACCTGTGTGTTGGTGATTTGGTGTGGTTGTCCACTAAAAACATTAAGCTGAAGGTGCCCTCTTTGAAATTGGGTCCAAGATTTATTGGCCCTTACAAAATCTTGCCCATTGTTAGTCTGGTGGCGTTTCGTCTGGAACTTCTGTAGGCCTGCGAAACCATCTTCTTTGCCTCCTCCTCCTGTTTTGGTTGATGGTAATCTGGATTTTAAGATCTCTAGAATTCTCAACTTACGTGTTCTTTGGGGTTCCCCTCAGTACCTGGTGCATTGGAGGGGATACGGTCCCGAGGAAAGAATGTGGTATCCGGCTACCGATGTTAATGCTAGCCCCCTTGTCAATGCTTTTCACAGGGCACACCTGGATAAAGTTGGACCTGGGTGTCCAGAGGTCACCCGTAGAGGGGGTGGGGGGTTCCTGTCACGCCCTGCCCTGTGGGTATTTTGTGGAGATCTGTCAGAGTTACTGCACATGACTCGATCTGACTGTCACCACCAGACATCTGAGAAGCTCTGACAGATGCCTTTCAGAACCTCCTCCTTGAGCTTCCTTTGTTTTGCTTTCAGTTCCTCATCTCGTTAGCCTCTCTCAGCTGTCATATAGTTGTACTGATTGCATACCTTTAAATCCCTCCCCATAGTGCATCAGTTTGCGGTTTATATTACTTCCTGGAGTGTGTGTGCATTCTGATCCTACTTCTCAGTCTTCTACAAGATAAGTGTTGTGCATTCATTTGTGTTTTTCTGTTTGCTGGATCCCAGGTGACCCTGACTCCCTCCGTATCTAGTGTAGGGAGCCGGTGGTCGTGTCCCCTCACTATTATAGGGTGTTCAGGTGTTATACAGTCGAGATACGAGGATATGCGATCATCTACCATTGGGATTTTCGCATAGGCTGAGCAGAAAGGGAGAGAGCCAGGTCTTATGCAGGGGTCTCCCTTTTTGTTCCTTAGTTTTGGATCCAGTGAGTCGTATATTCATTTTGTGTTGTCTAGTTTCCTGTACACCTTCCGTGACACTGACAGTTTGTTTTGTTGTGGGTTTGAACTGAATCCCACCTCCTCCCAGGTGTTGTTCTTTAGGTAATTGGTGAGGCTATTTATTCCTCCCTTTCCCTATATCCTTTGCGGTTTATAGTTCTGCCTTGTGTGAGCTCTGGAAGTTTGGTGGATTGTCCACTCCAACACATATCTAGATAAGTCCTTTTCCCTTCTGTGTCTGTTTTACTAGGCCTCTAGGATGACGCTAGCTCCTTCGGTTGTTGAAGGAGCTGGGTGTCTCTTTCCCTCTTCCCTACAGCTGAGGGTTTTGCTCAGTGTGTTAGTCTTAAGTCCTAAAACACTTTCCCTAAGCTGCTATGCCCATGTGCACATCTCAATGGTAGATGCCCACGTATCTACCATTGAGATGTGCACATGGGCATAGCAGCTTAGGGAAAGTGTTTTAGGGATTGCTAGGAGGTGACCCCTTTGTTCCCTAGCATTTGGGGCCTAGTCAGTTGTTTTGTTTGCCTTGCCGTGTTCTGTTTCCTTCCCTTATCTTACCTACCGTGACAATAACAGTCAGGAATAGCTGCTAATTATCAACTACTACAGCTATTTTACCAGAGAAGTGGCCTTGATTGGTTGGATCTGAGTCTGAGACATTGTATGTTGAAAATATTGTATCCTGAGGCTATTGTAACTTGAGGGATCACTGTACACTGAACACAGTAATGATAGTACAGAGGAAAGGTAAGGAGTAGTGTAGTGCTCGGCCAAACACCATTTTCACAGCGTGATGCTCGAGACTCTTATCCGCACGTTTGTTGGCTACTATGCAGCCAATAAACGTGCGGGGAAGTACTGGCCCAGTGGCCCTCACTGTAATGCAGTAGCCATGTTGGTAACTGGCATTACAGTGATTGGCTGGCCGGAACGAGTCATGACACGTGGTTCCGCTCAGTCTTAGTCAGGGAGAGCTGCAGCAAAAGGAACAAATAGTGTAAGGACAGGAATTGTTTAGTGCTGAAAGGTGTTAAAGACCCAAAAGTCCTTTTAAGGACTATTGTTTTATCTGGCTGCAATATATATTATTAGCGCAACCTGCGCTAAATTGCGTGCAATTGTTTGGCCGCCGCTGACAGTGACACAATCTCTGCTACATCTCCTATATAACATTTGCGCGTCCTAAATATCTGTGACATTCAGTCTATTTTTTTCGCCGCTGGTGACAGCGACATTACCTGCGCTACATCTCCTGAATAACTTCTAAACAAAGCGTTTTGTGTGTGGTTCCTAAAATTAATCAAAAGCTGCAGTCCCAGAAACATGGAGTAGGTCCATTCTCCCTATAGTAAATAACACATAGAAATAAGGTTTGGGTCCATGCTAAAGGTGCTTGCTTTTCCAAAGGCCGTTTCCTCAGTCTCTGGCTTCAGCCCCCTCGATCTCTGTGCCAACCGATAGCAGAAACAGTTGTTATCCCTTCAAATGGAAACAAACATAGTGCAGACCCGCAAGTAAAAGAATTCTCTGTGCTTTATTGTACTTACAGAATCTGTTCTTTTAACATCGCACATAAAAGTTGTATTTCTGCCCAACCCGGGTTTTGCTACCTGCTTCATCAGTGGCGTCACACTTTTTACTTTCATTGGGGATTGGATACCCATACACTATTGGTATTTCAGCAATTCCTATATACTTTTAAAACGCAGTCTCTTAAATTTTATTAATAGTAACAACGTATATGTAAAACTAAAAATCTTTAAAAACTTCACAAGTGTTATTCAATAAAACAGTTAAGCGTGCTTGTCTGCTCCATATCTGTCCCATAAAATCTTATACCAGATCTCCTTTACAAACTAAGGTTCAGGCATCTTACAACGGCAACTACTTTGTATCTTTCCACAACATATTAGGACTAGGGTTGAGCGAACCCGAACTGTAAAGTTCATACCGAACTTTAGGGTTTTTTGTACCCGGACCCGAACCTTTATGAAAAAAGAGATCGGTGTTCGGCGATTTAATGGTGCTTGTTGAAAGGCTGCAGGGTTTTGCTGTGAATAAACCCCTGCTCTGCATAGGTGACAGGGACCTAAATTTCTAAAAATCATCTGTTACATTCTCGGGTGACATTTTACTATTTCTCAGACACAACTACTTCTCCTTCAATCCGATTATTACTTGCAGATCAAGGGCACGGACATGGGCACCAGGTTCACCCTCAGCTATGCAAACCTTTTCATGTCACAGTGGGAGGATGAGCATATACAACACTGACTGGGGACGGACCTGGTGCTATGGAAACGGTATATCGACGATGTGGTCTTCATCTGGCAAAAGGGTGAACCCGAACTAACAAGATTCCTGGAAGAGATTAATGAAAGCCAAATCACCCTACACTTCACAGCCCATACAAACAAAGTTGAAATATAATTTCTAGACCTAAACATCAAAGTAGACAATAAGAAACTAACATGCTGCACCTTCCAGAAACCTCCTGCGAGAAATAGCTTCATCCTCTACTCCAGCTGACATCTCCCAAGGTGGCTAGAGAACGTACCAGAGAGCCAATTTAGACTCCTGAGATGTAATTGCACCAAAGAGGACGCATTTGAAAAAGAAGCCGAAACTTTAAAAACATAATTTATTGAAAAAGAATACCCCCCTAACCAAAATTGAGTCATCTCTTGCGAAAGTACGAAAACTAGACAGAACTTCTTTCTTCACCGATAACAATGAGAATAAAACTAAACCACAAACAGATGAAACCCCAAATCTCATATTGCTATTCAATACACAACACAAAGATATTGAAAAGATCATTAACACCCACTGGCACCACATTCAAAAAGATAAAGTCATAGGTTCTTCCATCTCCATGAAGCCACATATCATATATACAAGAGCCCCAAATCTAGGCCTGAAAGTCGCCCCATCCATCAAAAGACAGGACAAAAAAGAACAATTCGGATTAAAAACATGGCTAAAATTAAAAGGATTCTACAATGTTCCAACTGCAGAATCACCACATTCAAGAGAAAAACTGAAAAAATACACTCTACAACTACTACGTTAGAACATGAAATAAAGGAATTTCTCACCTGTAGCAGCACAAATGTAATTTACATCATCACATGTCCTTGCAATAAACAAAATATTGGTAGAACAAAAAACACATAAACAATATTAAAAAATGATTAATAAACCACTCGCCCTCTAAACACTTCAAAACACACCATGGACAAGACCCATCGGGCCTATCTTTTGCAGCCCTGGAAAAAAAAAAAAAGATTGGAGAGGAGATAACCATATAGCTGAGATGTTCAACACACTAATACCAGAAGGCCTGAACGCCGATTTTGAATTATTCGGCTTCTTATAAGGCCTCTGGAACGGCTGCCTCCGTTTGACTGGCGGTTGGTGTCCGGCTGTTTACCAGCACCCCTACCGACACTCGATACGAGGCCGCCGCACCACATCACCAAAACTGCAGCTCCCCAAAGAACAACAAAAGGACCACATGAGACACACACCCCCAGGCCAATCACCATCCTCGAAAAGACCCCCACTCTACTTAGAACACCAACCCCCATATACGACTCACTATCCCCCTCCCACCTATCGATTGTATTGCAATATCACTGCCCAAGTCATCGAACTATCGATCAAAACACCACACTAACCAAACTATAGAGTTAATACACTACTATCGCACGGACGATCTGTCCATTCTACACGACTAAATAAATAAAAAAACAGAGGAAAGCTAATGTCACTATGAAGTTCACTCCACTTAAATAGCACACTCTGGCCAACATCACACTTCCAAGACACAGAACATATTCAACAATACAACACACAAACTAACCTTAAAAAAACTCATCAATAGCAGAAAAAACGCAGCAGTACCGAAACAATGTCAAAGACTATGAAATTTCCAAATTCTAGAGTGTCCAAATCCTCAACTAAGAACCAAGA
This sequence comes from Bufo gargarizans, assembly GCF_014858855.1. Classification (NCBI taxonomy): domain Eukaryota; kingdom Metazoa; phylum Chordata; class Amphibia; order Anura; family Bufonidae; genus Bufo; species Bufo gargarizans. The sequence continues at coordinate 159,956,130 of NC_058080.1, forward strand.
CAGAAATATCCCTGTATACAAGAATCCCCCCACCAATAAAGAATAAGGACTAAAAATAAATTGACATTATGAGGGCTATAACACTAATATCTAAGATATGGGAAGTCAGATACCAACCACACAACCAAAAATAATAATATAAAGACAAAAAAACTAAAAGACAAAAAAAAAAAAAAAAAATGCATCAGCAGCAAAAAGCAGAAAAAATGCAGCGAAAACACAGGATCGGTATAATCATGAAATTCTCATCCAAACATGCCAATTCCTAACAGGAGACCACCCCCACATGAAGAGAAAAATCTACCCAATCGAAATTAACAAAAAGGAGAAAAGAAGGACACAACCAATACCATATGGAACATCACGTCCAAACAATCAAATCCAGTCCAGATGTTTGAAAGATCCAAAGACAGGGTATAAAAACCTACACAATGGCAGTTAGCAGGCTACCACTGATGAAGAAGGCAGCTCAGACCTTCGAAACGCGTATGGTGAATTCCGATTAAACCTGCTTATAAGACTATCCTGGAAGCGCTTCCGGATTAATTGACATTACCCCTCTATTGGATCAATAAAGATCGCTATACAGCGATCATGAATCAAACAAAAGAAGGACACGTTAGACGCCATACAGGTGACGTCACATCCACGTGGGATGCCGAAACATCAAAGCGGCCATTACAGAGAGCAGTAAGGACGCACGTACAACCGGGACACTATCTCCTCACCTAGAAGGTAATTCACAGTCAGGGTGCAGCCCTCCTCACCGTGTGGGACACCACACTAGGTGCAGCACCCTACTGGTACATCACCACCCCTGTCTGCATATTATTTTCATTACCAATGACCGGCAAACAATCCCTAACAGGGAAATATTAACAGCAACAGACTTTCATCTTGCTACTTTTTTCTGCATAACATTTTTTATAACGGTGACCGGCTAGCAATCCCTAACAGGGAAATATTACAAGTAACAGATTTCTACCTTGCTACATTTTTTCCTTACATTTTTCTTACTTTGTTCTTACTGTTACCAACCACATGGGATACCTACCCAGAGTGACAGCAAATGATTGAAGGTGAACTCTGTGCTGAATGACTATATCTGTACCCCCACTATTGCAATTGCAGTTATATATTTATATATTTTTACCCCTGATTTTTACCTTTTACCTTTTATCTTCCATCCTTCAACCATCATGCTCTTTTAGGTGATCACTATCACTGAATTTTAAATCGAATTTATGCACACCATCCCCCCCATTATAATATTTTTATTAGTGATATTGATACTTAATAAATACATATTTATACCCACCAACTTGTTTACATTGCTCTTTGTAGTGTACTACCAGGTGAAGAGTGACGGTTTTCCACATACATTTTATTGCATATTCTACCTTCCTGATTGGGTGAATCAGTCAAACCTAGAGCACCTACACATTGTATTGGCCAGGTGAGCCACCAGCAACGTTTTCATTTTACCATTTTTGCCGTATACAAACCCTGCTCTGCATAGGTGACAGGGACCTAAATTTAGTAAAATAGTCTGTTCCATTGATGGGTAACATTAACCCAGTTTTGCCGTGAATAAACCTCTGCTCTGCATAGGTGACAGGTAACTACATTTCTAAAATTTGTCAGTTACATTGATGGTTGACATTAACTCATTTTTGACGGTGAAAAACCCCTGCTCTGCATTGCTGACAGGGAACTAAATTTAATAAAAACGTCTGTTACTGATTGGAAGATGCGCAACTACAAGCGCACGCTGGTAGACGCGCTGCTGATGGCATTCCCACCTAACAGCAGGGGGCTCAGTGGAAGCACAAGGCGAAGGCTGTGGAGGGGAAAGAGGTTGCCAACACAGCTGGGGCACCTCCAGCACCTCAGAAGGCAGGGTTAGCATGGCCGAAATGTGGAGACGTTTTGTCAGCACGCCACAACAACCAGCACCACCAGCTGATATGGAACGTCTTAGCAGGAGGCAGCATTTCAGCAACATGTTGGAGCAGTATGTGTGCACACGCCTACACGTACTGAATGACGGGTCTGCCCCCTTCAACTTCTGGGTCTCCAAATTGGGAACATGGCCTGAGCTTGCCCTTTACGCCTTGGAGGTGTTGGCCTGCCCTGCAGCCAGTGTATTGTCTGAACGTGTATTTAGCACAGCAGGGGGCGTTACCACATAGAAGCGCAGCCGCCTGTCCAGAGCCAATGTGGACATGCTCACATTCATTAAAATGAACCAGGCAGGATTCCCACAGGACTTGTCCTTAGCTTGTGCAGACTAGACATGTATACTGGCCTCACCCAGCCATTGTTGTACTCCAGAACACTTTCTCTTTGTTTTTGTTTTTTATATATTTACCAATGTTTTGGGGTCTAACCAAATTTTAACAAAAAACAAAAACAAAACAATAATAATAAAAAACAAAAACCAGTGTTCGCTACCTCCTCCTCCTCCACCGTCACATCCACCGCCACCTCAGCCTCCTACTCCATATGGACCTCCTCCTCCTAGATCAAGATAATTATTTTTACATATTTTATGTTATTTTAAGTCATTTCCCTATCCACATTTGTTTTTCAGAACACTAGCCATGCTCTAAGCCAGATTTTGCTGCCTTTTGCAGTCCTCTAGCCATTTCCATGACTTTTTTAGAGCCATTTTAGTGCTCCAAAGTTCGGGTCCCCATTGACTTCAATGGGGTTCAGGTTCGGGGTCAAGTTCGGGTCCCGAACTCGGACTTTTTTGCGAAGTTCAGTCGAACCCGAACTTCCAGGTGTCCGCTCAATTCTAAGGACACATCTATATCCTTTCGGAGTTTTTATTTTCGCTCCAATCTAATATGCGGTCAGATGTTCACTGTGATGGCCTTTATACTGAGGATAGGAGGAATACGTTGCGGTATGCATCTCACTCCTCCGGTACTTGCGATCATTTGAACAGAAGGAGGAAACACATAATTATGGGTGCCCGGCCCTGAGTGCCGTATATCCTCTACTAAATCCTACCTTTCTTCAGATATACTACGGGAGAAAATAAATGCCACTCAGTAAGGCATACCCGCCCAGGATCGCAGTATCAGGGGCCAGGTTCTTTGACATAATTAACAACCTAATTCAATATTATTTTTAATAGGTCCCTATACAGAATTTTTTTAGCGATGCATATAGAGTCATCCTTGAGGGAACATATATACCTATTATTTTTTCACCTGCATTATACTTAATGGATGATTCCCTATATCGTATCATACATGCAGATCTTCTATCCAACTCAATGTTCAAGCCCGCAAGCTGCGAAGTACTCATGTTGTATATCCATTCCGCCTCCCTTTTATTTAGCTGTTTAACCGGATCCCCTCCTCTCCATTTTTTATGTACTGCTTCTACACTCATTAATTTTAAACCCCCTGTTTTTTTATGTAAAATGCTCAGAGACAATATGAGTCCCCAAATCTTTTTTGATATTTCTGATGTGTTCACTTATCCTCACCTTTAGTTTTCTCAGTGTTCTGCCCACATATTGAAGTTTGCACGGGCACTCCAAAACATAAATTACTCCCACACTTTCACAGGATATGTTCTCTTTTACGTTTAACTCTTTTTGATTTACTGTCGACTCAACGATATTCCTAATTCTGTTCTTTTTTTCTTCTCTGGCTCTGTTCTTACATCTTATACAAAAGCCATACCACGTGAACGTGCTCCTTGCTTTCCGGAGCCCCTCTTTTTTTAAGCAACTGTGAACAATTTTATCCTTGAACGTGGGTGCTCGTTTAAAAACGAACGGGGGTTTGTCTGGAACTAGAGGGCCTATTACTCCATAATTTTTTTAAATTCCCCAATTTTTCTGGATAATATTTTTTATTTGGGGACATGCTAAAGAATAGGATGTTGAAAACGCAAACTTATATCGATTTCCATCTGTCGTTGTTCTATTTTTTACCTCCACACTTCCTGATTGTCACTTCCTCCCTGTGGGTCCTCAAGATTCCCTCCATATAATCCTTTTCTCTAAACATATCCAGGACACTCTGTTCGTCATAGTCCTTTATTTGGGAACAGTTTCACCTCATTCTCTGGAATTGCCCCTTTGGTATGTTTTTATTCCAGGGGTTATAATGGCAACTTTTCACATCTATATAGCCTTTTCAATCAGTGTGCTTAAAAAAGGTTTTGGTGTGTATCACACCATCTATTGCCATAATTTCCAGATCCAGAAAATTCACTGACCTTTTGCTGATATTTTCAGTATACTTAATGTTCCAGGAATTATCATTAATATATGTGATACATTATTTTAGAGAAGTCTCCTCCCCCCTCCAAATAAACAGGCAGTCATCGATGTATGACGAACAGAGTGAGATTGTCCTGGATAAGTTTAGAGAGAAAGGTTATAAGAAGGAGGACCCACAGCGAGGAAATACGATCAAGAAGTGTGGAGGTAAAAAATAGAACAATGACAGATGGAAATAGATATAAGTTTGCGTTTTCAATATCCTATTCTATAGCATGTCCCCAAATAAAACATATTATCCAGAAAAATTGGGGAATTTAAAAAAAATGATGGAGTAATAGGCCCTCTAGTTGCGGATAAACCCACGTTGATTTTAAACAAGCACACACGGTGAAGGATAAAATTGTTCACAGTTGCTTAAAAAAAGAAGGGCTCCAGGAAGCAAAGAGCACGTTCACGTGGTGTGGCTTTTGTTTAGGATGTAAGAACAGAGCCAGAGAAGAAAAAAAGAACAGAACTAGGAATATCGTTGCGTCGACAGTAAAAAAAAAACGTAAAAGTAAAAGGGAACATATCCTGTAAAAGTGCGGGAGTAGAGATGGCCTTGCGGTTCGCCCGGCGGTCGTTTCACGGCGAACTTTGCTCATTTGCGATTCGCCGAACATATGGTGATATAAGCACGCGTCATATATTTTTGCATAGCGCCGAACTTTGACCCATGACACAACCATCAGGTAGGACAGGACAGCCAATTGAGACATTTCAGCACATGGACATACCCCCTACCGTATAAATGAACCCGATCTGGTCACCATTTTACATTCAGTCTTTTGCCAGTGTAGGGAGAGGTTGCTGTGTGGAGCAGGGACAGACTTTTAGGGACACCAAACACTAGCTAATAGGGCCACAAAAGTGTCCTTTTAAGGACTGGTATAGGTGTGCTATCGATAGGTGTGACTTACTGAGGGGTGTGATATACTTATAATATACTTGCTAACATAGAAAGTATATTATAGTGCATTTGTATTCTGCAGCTATACAGAGGGAAAAACGCTATTAGAACGACTAATTGCAACTGGTGTGCTATACCAGTTGACCCAAAAAAATCTGATTGAGGCAGGGGTGCGATAGACCTATGATATAATTTCTATATAGTGCATTTGCATAGTGCTGCATTTTTGTGTGCGGTTCTGCTCAGATACCGGAGCTAAACAGAAAGAAAAACGCCATTGAACAACTAATTGCAACTGATGTGATATACCAGTTGCTCCCAAACAAATCTGATTGAGGCAGGGCTGTGATATACCCATAATATAATTTCAATATAGTGCATTTATATAGTGCAGCATTTGTGTGCGGGTCTGCTGAGATACCGCAGCTATACAGATGGACAAACGCCATTGGAACAACTAATTACAACTGGTGTGATATACCAGTTGCCCCCCAAAAAATCTGAATGAGGCAGGGGTGCGAAATACCTATAATATAATATCTATATAGTGTATTTGTATTGTGCAGCATTTGTGTGCGTTTCTGCTAAGATACTGTAACTAGACAGAGGGACAAACGCCATTGGAACAACTAATTGCAACTGGTGTGATATAACAGTTTCCCCCAAAAAAATCTGATTGAGGCAGGGGTGTGAAATACCTATAATATAACTTCTATATACAGGGAGTGCAGAATTATTAGGCAAGTTGTATTTTTGAGGATTAATTTTATTATTGAACAACAACCATGTTCTCAATGAACCCAAAAAACTCATTAATATCAAAGCTGAATATTTTTGGAAGTAGTTTTTAGTTTGTTTTTAGTTTTAGCTATTTTAGGGGGATATCTGTGTGTGCAGGTGACTATTACTGTGCATAATTATTAGGCAACTTTACAAAAAACAAATATATACCCATTTCAATTATTTATTTTTACCAGTGAAACCAATATAACATCTCAACATTCACAAATATACATTTCTGACATTCAAAAACAAAAACAAATCAGTGACCAATATAGCCACCTTTCTTTGCAAGGACACTCAAAAGCCTGCCATCCATGGATTCTGTCAGTGTTTTGATCTGTTCACCATCAACATTGCGTGCAGCAGCAACCACAGCCTCCCAGACACTGTTCAGAGAGGTGTACTGTTTTCCCTCCTTGTAAATCTCACATTTGATGATGGACCACAGGTTCTCAATGGGGTTCAGATCAGGTGAACAAGGAGGCCATGTCATTAGATTTTCTTCTTTTATACCCTTTCTTGCCAGCCACGCTGTGGAGTACTTGGACGCGTGTGATGGAGCATTATCCTGCATGAAAATCATGTTTTTCTTGAAGGATGCAGACTTCTTCCTGTACCACTGCTTGAAGAAGGTGTCTTCCAGAAACTGGCAGTAGGACTGGGAGTTGAGCTTGACTCCATCCTCAACCCGAAAAGGCCCTACAAGCTCATCTTTGATGATACCAGCCCAAACCAGTACTCCACCTCCACCTTGCTGGCGTCTGAGTCGGACAGGAGCTCTCTGCCCTTTACCAATCCAGCCACGGGCCCATCCATCTGGCCCATCAAGACTCACTCTCATTTCATCAGTCCATAAAACCTTAGAAAAATCAGTCTTGAGATATTTCTTGGCCCAGTCTTGACGTTTCAGCTTGTGTGTCTTGTTCAGTGGTGATCGTCTTTCAGCCTTTCTTACCTTGGCCATGTCTGAGTATTGCACACCTTGTGCTTTTGGGCACTCAAGTGATGTTGCAGCTCTGAAATATGGCCAAACTGGTGGCAAGTGGCATCTTGGCAGCTGCACGCTTGACTTTTCTCAGTTCATGGGCAGTTATTTTGCGCCTTGGTTTTTCCACACGCTTCTTGCGACCCTGTTAACTATTTTGAATGAAACGCTTGATTGTTCGATGATCATGCTTCAGAAGCTTTGCAATTTTAAGAGTGCTGCATCCCTCTGCAAGATATCTCACTATTTTTGACTTTTCTGAGCCTGTCAAGTCCTTCTTTTGACCCATTTTGCCAAAGGAAAGGAAGTTGCCTAATAATTATGCACACCTGATATAGGATGTTGATGTCATTAGACCACACCCCTTCTCATTACAGAGATGCACATCACCTAATATGCTTAATTGGTAGTAGGCTTTCGAGCCTATACAGCTTGGAGTAAGACAACATGCATAAAGAGGATGATGTGGTCAAAATACTCATTTGCCTAATAATTCTGCACTCCCTGTACTGCAGCATTTGTGTGCGGTTCTGCTGAGATACCGCAGCTATATAGAGGGACAAAAGTCATTGGAACAACTAATTGCTACTGGTGTGATATACCAGTTGCCCCCCAAAAATCTAATTGAGGCAGAAGTGTGATATACCTATAAAATAATTTCTATATAGTGGATTTGTATTGTGCAGCATTTGTGTGCGTTTCTGCTGAGATACCGTAACTATACAGAGGGACAAATGACATTGGAAAAACTAATTGTAACTGGTGTGATACACCAGTTGCCCACAAAAAAAACTGATTGGGGCAGGGGTTTGATATACCTATAATATAATTTCTATATAGAGCACTTGTATAGTGCAGCATTTGTGTGCGGTTATGCTGAGATACTGCAGCTATACAAAGGGACAAACGACATTGGAACAACTAATTGTAACTAGTGTGATATACCAGTTGCCCCCAAAAAATCTGATTGAGGCAGGGGTGCGATATACCTACAATATAATTTATATATAGTGCATTTGTATAGTGCAGCATTTGTGTGCGGTTCTGCTGAGATACCGCAGCTATACAGTGGGACAAACGCCATTGGAACAACTAATTGGAACTGGTGTGATATAACAGTTGCCCTCCAAAAAAACTGATTGAGGCAGGGGTGTGATATACCAATAATATTTTATCTATATAGTGCATTTGTATTGTGCTACATTTGTATGACATATTTTCAGTTGTTTCACACTTTTTTGTTATGTATATAATTCCACACGTGTTAATTCATAGTTTTGATGCCTTCAGTGTGAATCTACAATTTTCATTGTCATGAAAATAAAGAAAACTCTTTGAATGAGATGGTGTGTCCAAACTTTTGGTCTGTACTGTACCTATAATATAATTTCTATATAGAGTTTCTTATGCTGAAAAACTGCAGCTATACAGAGGGACAAACGACATTGGAACAACTAATTGCAACTGTTGTGACATAACAGTTGCCCCCAAAAAAATCTGATTGAGGCAGGGGTGTGATATACCTATAATATAATTTCTACAAAGTGCATTTATATAGTGCAGCATTTGTGTGCGGTTCTGCAGACATACCGCAGCTATACAGAGGGACAAACGATATTGGAACAACTAATTGCAACTGGCCTGATATACCAATTGCCCCCAAAAAAATCTGATTGAGGCAGGGGTGTGATATACCTATAATATGATATCTATATAGTGCATTTGTATTATGCTACATTTGTGTGCCGTTCTTCTGAGATACTGTAGCTATACAGAGGGACAAACGTCATTGGAACAACTAAAAGCAACTGGTGTGATATACCCATTGCCCCCAAAATAATCTGAGGCAGGGGTGCGATTTACCTATAATATAATTTCTACAAAATGCATTTGTATAGTGCAGCATTTGTGTGCGGTTCTGCAGACATACCGCAGCTACACAGAGGGACAAACGACATTGGAACAACTTGCGTGATATACCAGTTGCCCCCCAAAAAATCTGATAGAGGCAGAGGTGTGATATACCTATAAAATTATTTCTATATAGTGGATTTGTACTGTGCAGCATTTCTGTGCGTTTCTGCTGAGATACTGTAACTAATTAGAGCCTACAATAACCCAAAAACAGTACCTCACTCCCAAACCTACTGCAACTTGTACAAAAAAAAGGAGCAAGGTAAAAAATCTCATTTTATTCAATATAAATCACATGATCATTACAGGTAATGCTCAAATGGGACAGAACATGGAGACTGAGCCACAAAGGGCTATACAATGTGGAGAATCACAATGGGGGATAATGTGACCATACCCAGCAGAGAACAACAATTTACCAGAGGCCGTGAGCAAAAGTGTAGTTGCGGGTGCAATTGCTAATCCCCTAGTATAAAACAAATACTGACTATTGCTCACAACCTCTGTCTGGGGATGCTGTGAGGTGTCAATGGACGGTGCAGTACTGCTAATAAAGATGGCATATAACAATGAACTGCAAGCCTCTCGTCCCACCCTGATCCAGCTACCAAGTTACCTACCCATGTTGCTGCTGTAGAATGGTAACACGACTCCCCCACTGCTTCAACCTCGACACGTGTTTCGCCATGCAGGCTTCGTCAGGAGGTATAAACACACTAAGACAAACTTGGGCATATAAAGGCTAAAGAGGAGGGATTAATTATCACTCACCATGATCATCTGTACTGGGGGTGTGTTCCGGCGCGAACCGCCCATGTTGCAAGACTGCCTCCTTCAGCGCTCTCTGGTCATCAAATTGCGACCTGATTCCAGCACTTCCGGGTGGCAGTCATACAGAGCATGCTCCAGCCGCATCATCCCCCAATCACATGATCGCTCACTGGTCACATGGTCCTGACATCATGGACATGTGACCATCTCCCAGGTCCTACAACCATAGCTAAAAAGTACTCCCATGTCCTGAATACAACTATTGTAAACAGCTACCAGTTATTGAGCTAAAGCTAGCTATCCATAACTCAGCATACCTCTCGATTATCTTCATTTAAGCTCATAGGTAAATTCATGAAATACAAATATAATCTCAAGATCATTTCATAGTAGAATATATCTTTAAAAAAGCCTGCATGGCGAAACACGTGTCGAGGTTGAAGCAGTGGGGGAGTCATGTTACCATTCTACAGCAGCAACATGGGTAGGTAACTTGGTAGCTGGATCAGGGTGGGACGAGAGGTTTGCAGTTCATTGTTATATGCCATCTTTATTAGTAGTACTGCACTGTCCATTGACACCTCACAGCATCCCCGGACAGAGGTTGTGAGCAATAGTCAGTAGTTGTTTTATACTAGGGGATTAGCAATTGCACCCGCAACTACACTTTTGCTCACGGCCTCTGGTAAATTGTTGTTCTCTGCTGGGTATGGTCACATTATCCCCCATTGTGATTCTCCACATTGTATAGCCCTTTGTGGCTCAGTCTCCATGTTCTGTCCCAATTGAGCATTACCTGTAATGATCATGTGATTTATATTGTGATTTATATTGAATAAAATGAGATTTTTTACCTTGTAAAAATCCTTGCTCTTTTTTTTGTACGAGATACTTTAACTATACAGAGGGACAAACGACATTGGAAAAACTAATTGTAACTGGTGTGATATACCAGTTGCCCACTAAAAAAACTGATTGGGGCAGGGGTGTGATATACTTATAATATAATTTCTATATAGAGCACTTGTATAGTGCAGCATTTGTGTGAGGTTATGCTGAGATACTGCAGCTATACAGAGGGACAAACGACATTGGAACAACTAATTGCAACTGTTGTGACATAGCAGTTCCCAGTAAACAAATCTGATTGAGGCAGGGGTGTGATATACCTATAATATAATTTCTACAAAGTGCATTTGTATAGTGCAGCATTCGTGTGTGGTTCTGCAGACATACCGCAGCTATACAGAGGGACAAACGACATTTGCAATGAGCAGGACACTGGGTCAGTGGGGCTGCTATGCGGTGGGTCAGTTTATATATGTATAAGATTGTGACGCCAGTTGCAGCTTGCGCAGGTACTATAGCAGGGCCATTTAAGATGTTATAGCTCACATACCAGGTAGGGAATGCCAGAGGGAGAATGATGTCTCTGTATAGTGTCAACGGTGTATCCTACCTTGGTACAGCTGGACTCCTGTATCCTAGCTCACATGCAACAAATTGAGTGTTGTCAATAGGAGTTCTGATGGAATAATTAAGATCCAGACAGGAAATATCGTCCAACTTGTCTTTACTTAATGCAGCTTTAAATCCGTACAAGTTACAGCAGTAGTCTTGGGTCCCAGCAGGTTTTGGCAATATGTGGCAGGAATTTATATCTATTCTGCTTCTGGTACATATGCCTATAGATCTGGCAGGTATTAGTCTTCTGCTCTGTCTGTATTCTGCTTGGTATTGGGCCTGACTAGCTGAGGAGGTATTTGGCTTCTCCTGGACTTGGGAATTGTACTCACAGGACAGCTCGCAGGGTATGGTGTCTTCTTCCTGGAGATCTATTGTTCTGTGGATGCTGCTTCTCTGGTCGTCCAGCTAAGGTAGATGACTCAGGCTGGGATGATGGATCTTGAACCTCAGCCAAGGTTAGATCCAGGGTTGGGATCCCTTGTTCTGGGAGCTTCTATCCACACAACCTACCCCAACAGGGGTGGCTGGTACACTCACTAGACTTCCTTCTCCTCCTCATTATACAGGACATGGGAACGTCCCACTTCTGCTCATACAGGGGAGCCTAGACTGGAATGGACTATTCCAGTCTAGATATACTAAACTGTCCTATTGACTGCCTATATATTGCCGCCACCTACTGGTGTACATGGAGAATTACAGCAATTTACATAAAACAGTCATAAGAAATCCAGATAATAGAAAATGTAATGTCAGGTTACACAGGATGATAACACATTTACACTTTAACATCATGTAGCAGGGGAACAGAGTTTTAGTGACATACTCTGGGATGTTACATACCCCATTACTTTAAGATAAGCCGTCCTCGGCGCAAGATAGGCGGGTCTGGGTACCCAATATAATGCAAAGTGCTGCATGAATGACATATAATGACAAACAAAGACAAGACATATAACAGTTTCCTAGAGTTTCCTGCCCGCTAGAATAAGGTGTCCAACACACAGTTTCCTTATCTTGGTATAACCAGGTAACCTAATACTGCACAAAGCAAACATTACTGACTGACTTTTGGGGTATTGTCCACCAATACCAAAGAAAGCATGGGGGTGTCTTTGCTCCATAATCCCACCATTGTGTAATGCAAAGCCCGCAAATAGAAGGGTGGCTTTATCCTGTATTCCCTTCCCTGCACCATAGCCTGAAGAAATTTGGCTTGTAGCACGATCACTATGATGTCTATGAGGAAGCTAAGTAGTGGCTCTAAGGTTTGAGGCGCCTTACCTTAGGCTAAAGGCTCAGAAGGGATGGTATTTATCGTCTCCGTGTCTTCTGGCAATGTCACAGGAGGAGGGTCTTTAATCCTGTGCGCTCCTGGAAATAAGACACCTCCGGATGGGAACAATCCGGAACATATAACAAGCGGGAAGGAGCAGCCTAGGGCTTCTAACGATTCCCGAAGCAGCAGGGGTACTTGTGTAACTGGATCTGCCTGGACTTACCACTTGGTCCTACCCTGGGTACCTATGGGTATATATCACCGGGTGTAGGCCATTAGTATTCAATGTCCCTATGATGACAGTCCGTATAAGGGGGGAGAGAACAAGAGCTGTAAAAAAGGCACACTTTAAGTAAGTTGCTACAATTTTTGTTAAGTGCAATTGTAAGTGCAATCATGGTAGACAGTACATAAATTCACATTGCGGCATCTAAAAGGAGAATACACACAATGGGCATGTTATCTTGGACGTTGCATAATATTTGTAAACTGGTTACAATGACATAAATTATTAAATAGCATGACAATAATATGCAAGCTTTTATGTTGCAATAAAACATTTTATAAAATAGTGCAAATTTATTAGTGCAAATGTCAATGTCAGGTGAGGCTCAACAATAACTTGAGTCCTTTTTCCTGAAAGTGCTTAAAGTTGTAGAGTCCTCTGGAATCTGATAAAAGTTCCTTGCAATCCACAGGGCAAAGGAGTAAATTGTAATCCAAAGGGTTAAAATGTCATATAATGATAGCAACAAATGCTATCAAGTAACCTGAGAAAGGGGATAAAACGGTTAGCTCAGAGATGAGGGGGTTAAAGTGCTGATGGGGGGAGTCCTTACTGACATGACCATCTGGATGAGGACAAAAACTGGCAACCTGTAACAAAATGGTTAAAAGCACACAAAAACTGCCAAACAGGTCCTTACCCTTCAAGCAATCAGTTCATGGAGTGGCTCCCAAACAATGTCACTGGATTTTTTCTTTAGTGGGGACACCTTACAGGTAGGTGTCCAGCTCCTCGTCACTACTGGAGCTACTGAACCTCATCAGAGGTAACTCCTGCCTCTCGTGGTAGCACAGGGTAGCGTTGGTAGTGGTACGCCACCGCCCACTACCGGTGACAGTAGGTATTGACTGAGCAGACAGCCTGGACAAAGCTGCAGTGACACGCTGCAAACCGGGATCCACAGCCGGTGCAGGTAGTGGCAGAATTTCTGGCTGCAGGGGCTCAAGGAGAGCTGGAACATTGGACTGGGGCTGTTGTGGTTGCTTCCAAGGGAGCACATAAGGAGGCATGAAACACGGCTGCACCTTGGGGTTGAAAGTTAGGACACTGTTATTAATCTGCCCTACCTTCAGGGTTTGTGGCGGTGATAAGTCGGTATCCTAGGTGCAGGGGCTGGTTGAACCTTTTCTCTGAAAAGTAGGCGGCCATCCGGGGTTTCCTGCAGACAACGGGTCCTGCCCGCAGAGCCTGGATCCTCCTGCCAGGTCTCTGGGGTGACGGCAGGGGAAAGTGGCTTCTGCAGTAGGGTGACTCCAGCTGCAAACAGTCCTTGCATGGACCGCATGGGGGTATACTCCACTTGATCCCCCACATATAGATTATGCCTTTCTTGGGGCAGATAGTGGCGTTTCACTGACCTGGCGGCCCACAAATACCTCAGTACCGGAATAATTGTCCTGGAGGAATCCCACACCTCGCTCCACCGAGAACCATAGGACTGTTCCGGTCCTTCTGGCTAACTTGGGGTCGCTTGGTTGGGGATCATCAATTACCTGCTTCACCCATTCCTCGACCGCCGACTTGTACTCCCATGCGGTCTGGGCAAAAGCAGTGATCTCATGCGGGACATCTGGGTTCAGGCTGCGGAGCTTCTCATAGCTGGGCGGCGGCGTGGAATCTCCAGCTGCCTCCGCCGCACCAGGATGCACAGACAGAGGTGCAGGCTGGGGTCCGGTGGCATTGGTAGGAGTCGCGGGACGTGGTGTAGGCCTGGGCCTGACGGCAGGTGCTGGGGTCTCTGGACGTGGCAGTGGGACGGACACGGACCGGGCCTGGGCCTCAGGGAGCGGGGTTGCTCCTACCTGTTGTCGCGGCCGGGCGGCCAGTTCCGGTGTCCCCTGGTCACGATCCTGCAGCTCCATCTTCGTCTGTGCCGCAGACTGGATGCTGGTGACAGTAGCGACGACCTCTGCGGTGGATGGCCCGACGTCAACTTCCATTCCGGTGGACATGTCTTCTTCCGCGGTGGCACTTGAGTCGGCGGAGGGATCCACAGCCTCCTGGAACTTGAACGACTCCTGGCTTTTCACATCAAGGATCGGGGCCTCAGCGGTGGCCTTCTCCGACTCCTCTGGGATGCTGGACAGAGTAGGTGATGCTGGGTCTTTGGGCACGGAGGGTTCCACTGCTTCTGGCCTGGCACCAAAGATCGATGGTCCACGTCTCTGCAATAGCTGGGAGACCTGGATCTCCAGCGGCTGTTCTCGGTAAACAGGCTCTCCGCAGATGGACATTTCATTCCACCTGGGACGCGGGTAGGCCTTGCTTGCTGTTCTCCGGAACACACTGATTGCCAGAACTAAGGGAGGGGCGCAGAGGGTGGAGTCTTTATCACCTCGGGCAAGTTCATGGAGGGCGGTCTCTATATTTCCCGCTCCTGAAGGGGCATATTTGACATCTTTGCGCCTTTCTGCAGGGGGTGTTACTAGATTTTTCCGCTTCTGGGGGGCGTATTCTTCATTTTCGCGCTCTTGAGAGGGCGTTCCTTTGTTTCTGGGCATGAAGATGAAGCGCCTTTTTAAAACAAATATGGCAAATTTCCACAATGTCGAATTAACTCCTTGAATGCTGTAGCGCACATTTAGCGCTTTCTGGGCACAACAATACAAGTAAGAAAGTCACTGTTTTAGCGAACTTTGCACAATCTTCAGCCCTTATTATTATACTGTGACACATGCGATTCTGTTGTTAAGGATGGACACACAATACAATCCGATCCTGTTCGTGACGCCACTTGATGCAATGAGCAGGACACTGGGTCAGTGGGGCTGCTATGCAGTGGGTCAGTTTATATATGTATAAGTTCGTGACGCCAGTAGCTGCTTGCGCAGGTACTATAGCAGGGCCCTTTAAGATGTTATAGCTCACATACCAGGTAAGGAATGCGAGAGGGGGAATGATGTCTCTGTATAGTGTCAACGGTGTATCCTACCTTGGTACAGCTGGACTCCTGTATCCTAGCTCACATGCAACAAATTGAGTGTTGTCAATAGGAGTTCTGATGGAATAATTAAGATCCAGACAGGAAATATCGTCCAACTCGTCTTTACTTAATGCAGCTTTAAATCCGTACAAGTTACAGCAGTAGTCTTGGGTCCCAGCAGGTTTTGGCAATATGTGGCAGGAATTTATATCTATTCTGCTTCTGGTACATACGCCTATAGATCTGGCAGGTATTAGTCTTCTGCTCTGTCTGTATTCTGCTTGGTATTGGGCCTGACTAGCTGAGGAGGTATTTGGCTTCTCCTGGACTTGGGAATTGTACTCAAAGGACAGCTCGCAGGGTATGGTGTCTTCTTCCTGGAGATCTATTGTTCTGTGGATGCTGCTTCTCCGGTCGTCCAGCTGAGGTAGATGACTCAGGCTGGGAAGATGGATCTTGAACCTCAGCCGAGGTTGGATCCAGGGTTGGGGTCCCTTGTTCTGGGAGCTCCTGTCCACACAACCTACCCCAACAGGGGTGGCTGGTACACTCACTAGACTTCCTTCTCCTCCTCATGATACAGGACATGGGAACGTTCCACTTCTGCTCATACAGGGGAGCCTAGACTAGAATGGACTATTCCAGTCTAGATATACTAAACTGTCCTATAGACTGCCTATATATTGCCGCCACCTACTGGTGTACATGGAGAATTACAGCAATTTACATAAAACAGTCATAAGAAATCCAGATAATAGAAAATGTAAAGTCAGGTAACACAGGATGATAACACATTTATACTTTAACATCATGTAGCAGGGGAACAGAGTTTTAGTGACATACTCTGGGATGTTACACATTGGAACAACTAATTGCAACTAGCGTGATATACCAGTTGCCCCCCAAAAAATCTGATTGAGGCAAAGGTGTGCTATACCTATAAAATATTTTTTATATAGTACATTTGTATTGTGCCACATTTGCGTGAGTTTCTGCTAAGATACCACAGCTATACAGAGGGACAAACGACATTGGAACAACTAATTGCAACTGGCCTGATATACCAATTGCCCCCCAAAAAATCTGATTGAGGCAGGGGTGTGATATACCTATAATATGATATCTATATAGTGAATTTGTATTGTGCTACATTTGTGTGCAGTTCTGCTGAGATACCGTAGCTATACAGAGGGACAAACGTCATTAGAACAACTAATTGCAACTGGTGTGATATACCAGTTGCCCCCAAAATAATCTGATTGAGGCAAGGGTGCGATATACCTATAATATAATTTCTACAAAGTGCATTTGTATAGTGCAGCAGTTGTGTGCGGTAGAGATGGACTTGCGGTTTTCGTGTTCGCGATTCGCCGACCATGCGAACATATGGAGATATTCGCGCCCGCCATATTCTTTTACATTGTGAAGAACTTTTACCCATGACACATCCATCAGGTGGTACAGGACAGCCAATTGAGACGTTTCAGCACATGGACATACCCCCTATCTTATAAATAAACTGGATCTGGTCGCCATTTTACATTCAGTGTTTTGGCAGTGTAGGGAGAGGTTGCTGTGTGAAGCAGGGACAGGCTGTTAGGGACACCAAACGCTAGCTAATAGAGCCACAAAAGTATTTTTTAAGGACTGGTATAGGTGTGCTATCGATAGGTGTGATACACAGAGGGGTGCAATATACTTATAATATACTTTTATAATGAGTCAAAAACACCTAAATCTATATATTGATCACCTGGAAGTCACGGGCCTTAGGGGCTTACTAGGGCCATTTTTATATAGGGTAATGTTCGGGACGAGGTTGCTCTTATCAGGGCGGGTGGTCTGTGGTTAGGCTATCAGGGCCAGAATAGCACCCCCATGTAGGGCAATATCAGGGACAGTTCTTTGCCCACCCTGTCCTTCAATACCACATCATCATCTAGCCCAGGGATTGATGTTTTTTGTTTTCCCTCTGGGATTCATGGATGTGCGCTGGAACTCCCTGGATTGTGGTAGGACATACAGGGAGTGCAGAATTATTAGGCAAATGAGTATTTTGACCACATCATCCTCTTTATGCATGTTGTCTTTCTCCAAGCTGTATAGGCTCGAAAGCCTACTACCAATTAAGCATATTAGGTGATGTGCATCTCTGTAATGAGAAGGGGTGTGGTCTAATGACATCAACACCCTATATCAGGTGTGCATAATTATTAGGCAACTTCCTTTCCTTTGGCAAAATGGGTCAAAAGAAGGACTTGACAGGCTCAGAAAAGTCAAAAATAGTGAGATATCTTGCAGAGGGATGCAGCACTCTTAAAATTGCAAAGCTTCTGAAGCGTGATCATCGAACAATCAAGCGTTTCATTCAAAATAGTTAACAGGGTCGCAAGAGGCATGTGGAAAAACCAAGGCGCAAAATAACTGCCCATGAACTGAGAAAAGTCAAGCGTGCAGCTGCCAAGATGCCACTTGCCACCAGTTTGGCCATATTTCAGAGCTGCAACATCACTGGAGTGCCCAAAAGCACAAGGTGTGCAATACTCAGAGACATGGCCAAGGTAAGAAAGGCTGAAAGACGATCACCACTGAACAAGACACACAAGCTGAAACGTCAAGACTGGGCCAAGAAATATCTCAAGACTGATTTTTCTAAGGTTTTATGGACTGATGAAATGAGAGTGAGTCTTGATGGGCCAGATGGATGGGCCCGTGGCTGGATTGGTAAAGGGCAGAGAGCTCCAGTCCGACTCAGACGCCAGCAAGGTGGAGGTGGAGTACTGGTTTGGGCTGGTATCATCAAAGATGAGCTTGTGGGGCCTTTTCGGGTTGAGGATGGAGTCAAGCTCAACTCCCAGTCCTACTGCCAGTTTCTGGAAGACACCTTCTTCAAGCAGTGGTACAGGAAGAAGTCTGCATCCTTCAAGAAAAACATGATTTTCCTGCAGGACAATGCTCCATCACACGCGTCCAAGTACTCCACAGCGTGGCTGGCAAGAAAGGGTATAAAAGAAGAAAATCTAATGACATGGCCTCCTTGTTCACCTGATCTGAACCCCATTGAGAACCTGTGGTCCATCATCAAATGTGAGATTTACAAGGAGGGAAAACAGTACACCTCTCTGAACAGTGTCTGGGAAGCTGTGGTTGCTGCTGCACGCAATGTTGATGGTGAACAGATCAAAACACTGACAGAATCCATGGATGGCAGACTTTTGAGTGTCCTTGCAAAGAAAGGTGGCTATATTGGTCACTGATTTGTTTTTGTTTTGTTTTTGAATGTCAGAAATGTATATTTGTGAATGTTGAGATGTTATATTGGTTTCACTGGTAAAAATAAATAATTGAAATGGGTATATATTTGTTTTTTGTAAAGTTGCCTAATAATTATGCACAGTAATAGTCACCTGCACACACAGATAACCCCCTAAAATAGCTAAAACTAAAAACAAACTAAAAACTACTTCCAAAAATATTCAGCTTTGATATTAATGAGTTTTTTTGGGTTCATTGAGAACATGGTTGTTGTTCAATAATAAAATTAATCCTCAAAAATACAACTTGCCTAATAATTCTGCACTCCCTGTATGGTTTCTGATTTGGTGCCGCCGAGCACCTGATTTAGTGCCGCCGGGCTCTTGTTATTGCCTACCACATCTTTGCTTAACTTTAATAATTTAATTTATTTACATTTTAAGGGATATCTTTTCCATTCACACATCCGCAAAATGGGTCCGCATTCGTTACGCAATTTTGCGGAACCGGTGCAGACCCATTAATTTTTAATAGGGCTGGAATGTACTGTCCGCATCCGCATTTGCGGATCCGCACTTCCGCATCCGTGCTTCCGTTTCCGCAAAAAAATAGAACATGTCCTATTCTTGTCCGCAATTGCAGACAAGATTAGGCATTTTCTATTATAGTACCGGCGATGTGCGGTCCGCAAATTGTGGAATGCACATTGCCGGTGTCCGTGTTTTGCGGATCCGCAAAACACTTACGGACATGTGAATGGACCCTCTTAGAAACATTAATAAAGGTTACGTTTTATCTTTATGTATATTCTAATGGATTGCCTTCCTTGTACAATGTTATAATATACTTTCTATGTTAGAAAGTATATTATAGTGCATTTGTATTGTGCGGCAGTTGTGTGCGGTTCTGCTGCGATACTGCAGGTCTATAGAGGGACAAGCGTTATTGGAACAAATCATTTCTACTGGTGTGATATACCAGTGGTTCCCCCAAAAAACTGATTGAAGCAGGGTGTTATATACCAATATACTTTCTTTATAGTGCATTTGGCTACTGTATAGTGCCCTCGCCCGTAATGTTTTAGGCTAATTTCACACTTGCGTTCGGAGCGGATCCGTCTGGTATCTGCAAAGACGGATCCGCTCCTATAATGCAGACGATGGGATCTGTTCAGAACGGATCCGTCTGCATTATATTTCAGAAAAAATTCTAAGTGTGAAAGTAAGTCAGACGGATCCGTCCAGACTTTACATTGAAAGTCAATAGGGATCCTTTTGAAATTGAGCCATATTGTGTCAACTCCAAATGGATCCGTCCCCATTGACTTACATTGTAAGTCTGGACGGATCCGTTTGCCTCCGCGCGGCCAGGCGGACACCCGAACGCTGCAAGCAGCGTTCGGGTGTCCGCCTGCTGAGCGGAATGGAGGCCAAACGGTGCCAGACTGATGCATTCTGAGTGGATCCGCATCCACTCAGAATGCATTAGGGCAGTACGGATCCGTTCGGGGCCGCTTGTGAGAGCCTTCAAACGGAACTCACAAGCGGAGCCCCGAACGCTAGTGTGAAAGTAGCCTAAAATGGTCAGATCAGCAGGCCCTTGCTCCTAATGTTTTAGAGGGTCACCAGCAGGCCATCAATCATAATTTTTCAAGGGTGTGTATGATGCCCTCCTTTATGTGTAATAAAGGGTGTATTGGAGAGCCGGTTCCTTGTAATTTTTATGGTCTATGCATACAGGAATAGAATCACCTAGGTTGATAGAACATGTAAAAGAAGAACATCAAGGTGATGATAGAGCGTTAAAATTTGACGGGTTAGAACTGCTGCATATGCTTTTAAGAAGAGGCGATAGACACAGATACCTGCATACCTGACCTATATGGATATTTCAATCAAAATAAATAATTGGGATTTTGCCCAACTGGTGGGTGCTGATGCTCTTTTTCTTTTGTTGGATGGATTGAATAGACACTTATTGGCTGAGCACCGCCGGTGAACGCATGTCTGAGTGGATTGTTTGTGGTAAGAATTGGCAGACGCCGACGCTTTCTTTTGACTACGAAACTAGTACTTGATGCCCTTTATACCAAAGAAAGAAATAACTAATGTTGACGTTTTTTTCATTATACTGTATCTATGTTAAGTGTTGTTCTTTGTTTCCGTTCTACATTTTGAATGACTTTCACTGTGTTTTTTATTTCCTTCATCTATGGTTTGCTTGACTTGTGTCCTTTTTCCTCTGTACGAAATAACAATTCATTATACATTAGTGTTTCCTCCCTTGACATGAATAGCGTTCTATTATTCATACTTGGCTTTGATACGTTTGACAGGCTATTTTATTTTGTTATTCCATTAAACATTAAAAGGTATGCAACTATAAAAATATTGCTTTCTGAAGCCACAATTAATCCTTTAAGTGTTTACTCTGCATTGTTTTTACATAATTTTATGTATGGAAGTTTCTCAAAGCTTCACATCTAAATGGATCCATTACTTATTTATAACATGGGTCATCATTTATTGTGTGTTCCTCAGGTTCGAATAAACTATTGGAAGATTACAACGGGAAAATAAATGATTTTACAAATTAATGAATGTAGAAAACAATAGAAGCTGGAACAGGGAACGTGTCACTTAATCGACTTGGCTTAGGGCCTGAGCATTATCTGAGCAGCCTCCATGGTTTTCACTCTTTCATCCCTATACAGGTATATTGTCTTTGCTACAGGTGAACCACCAGGCCACTACCTCTTGGCATAGTATCTTTTCAGTGACAGCTGACCCAGGTGAGTTAAGAGACACCGGAGCATGGCACAAAGGGGACAGGTGGAATTGTTGTCAGTGGAGCCAAGTCGAGGGTGTCAAAGTTCTTTCAGGCCAAAGGTCAGGGCAGGTAGTACAGGTTCAGTATGATAAACAGGCAGAGGTCAGGGTGGGTTAAGCAGGTTCCCCACAGTCAACAGACAAAGGTCAGGAATGAAAGATCCGACAACAGTATACACACTTGCAGGGACTAGGCATCCTAGAAATCTTATTGCTCAGGAACCTATCATTGGCTGGGGACTGATTAGGACACCCGTGCACTGGCTCTTTGAGAGCTAGAATGAGAGTGGGAGTCCAATGAGAGCTGCAGGTGGGAAGATGAGAGGTCAGAAGAGGCTTAGCATGGAGCTGGCAGAACTCTGGTAGCTGTGCCCACCAGAAAGGGGAAGGAGATGATGGTGAACAAGGACCATAGGTGACACAGGTATGCATGACAGTAAGGAAAGACCATACATTCTATGTGTTTAATTATGGTTTTGCTTCAGTTTTTATGGTTTTACATTTTATTAAAATGTATGCATGTTTTTTCATTAGGCAAATGGAAAATCATACAAGTTTCTCATTCTGTAATCTACACTTTACAATACTTCACTGTACATTTATCTTCCTCTTTTAGGCCTAGCTCTGTTGGGAGAGAAACAGGAAGTTGCTGTCTTATCCCCTTTAGCGATAATTGAAAGCCAATTCCTGGGAGAGAAAACTCCCTCTCCCATACGTTCCACTGTAAATGCTGAAATGAATTTGCACATCAGTGTGGAAGGCGGTAACCACCATCTCCTTCTACTCCTATAATGTAAGGCGTGATTGATATATATATGTAAATTATTTTATTTTTTACAATTTAACCCTTTTATTTTTAAACACATACTCTAAACAGCTTTTGTTGAATTCTCTAGGAATATACAGATAAACAACACATTTTACATTATGCAGTATAAAATCAGATTTTTATAATTAGGTATTTGCTTTTATCTGATATTTAGAGATGAGCAAATCGAAGTTGATGAAGTGGAATTCGATCTGAATTTCAGGAAAAATATGATTTGCACCAAATCCGAATTTGCTCCCGCTTCGTGGTAATGAATCTGCTAGCCAGTATTTAACAGGCAGCCTGCTGGCCATAGGTTGCCTGTTAATTAGGTTCCTGACGATTTTTGGTTCCTGAATACTTACCTGATCCTGTGTTCCCTGACGATCCTCTGCCTGCTCCTCTTGTACTGCTCAGCTCTCCTGGTATTCTGAGCCCGGCTTCCACCTGACGATTCTTTGCGGACTCCTGTTGTACTTCATTACTGTCCTGGTATTTGACCCCGGCTTCTCCTGACTATTCTCTGCTTTATCCCTTTGTTCTGCATTGCTCTCTTGGTATTGACCCGGTCCGTTCACGATCCGCTATTTGTCTTTTCTGTCCTCCCAGCACGTATCCTAAGTTTAGGGACTGATGTCCATTTGTCCCCTGTCGTCAGGACTTGCGAGGCAAGTAGGCAGGGCCAGGGGTGAGGGTGGAGCGCAGTGGTCACTATCCCTCCCCCTGTGTGTAGTGTACATGACCGTTACAGATTAACAGGCCCAAACCAAACCACTGTATCATGAATCCTCTGGTGACCCTGACTGACCATGTCTCTAACCTGACGCAGATGGTGCAGGAGCTAGGGGAGAAACTCTTTTGAGCTAGGACAAGGTTCTTCCATTCATCAGGCCTCCAGTCCGCATTTAGAGCCCTAGATTAAGCTTCTTGAACCCTTTTCTGGAGACCGGAAGAAGTTTCTTTCCTTTAAGCAAAATTGTAAACTTTATTTCCGTTTGCGCCCCGTGTCCTCTGGCCCCGAGAGTCAACGCGTGGGCATTGTCATTTCCCGATTACAGGGTGATCCCCAGGACTGGGCATTCTCGTTACCAGTTGACGCCAGTTGTTTAACATCAGTGGAGGTTTTTTTCAGGCCCTGGGTACCCTGTGTGATGAACCAGACAGGGCACTGGTAGCTGAGACTGCTCTAAAGGCACTGGTTCAGGACGATCTACCTGCGGAGGAGTATTGCACCCAATTTAGAAGGTGGTGTGTCCCCTCAGGATGGAATGAACCAGCCCTTAAGAGTCAGTTCAGGTCAGGTCTGTCTGATAACTTAAAGGATCTTCTAGTGAGTTATCAGCTTCCAGAGACACTAGAGGAGATGATGACCCTTGTTGTCAGACTTGACCGACGGGTTAGAGAGAGACGACAGGAACGACAGTTCTCTTTTCAGATGGTGGTTTTCCAGCCTGAGGCCTATACCAGAAACAAGGCTGAAGGTCCTCTCCATCAAGTCTCCCAAGGCAAGGCAACCTAAAGACCAGGTACACCCTGATATTACGAGATGTAAGCTTTTGGTACCTCTAACAATATCTCTGGGGGTTAATAAATGGCCGGGTAAGGCCTTTATTGACTCTGGCTCAGCGGCCAGCTTTATTGATTCTGAGTACGCCATAAGACTGGGTATTCCAATTTTTGTTCTACCTACACCTATCAATGTCATGGCCATTGACGCCACTTCCCTGGCAGTTGGTATGGTGAGGTCATGTACCTCAGAGATTTCTTCAATAGTGGGGCGTGTGCCACTCTGAGAAATGTTCCCTCTTAGTCCTGGAGAACTTACCGGTCAAGGTGGTACTAGGGTTGCCTTGGCTCCGATTACACAACCCCACTAAAGATTGGTCCAGGGGGCAGTTGGTGAAATGGGGACCTAAGTGTGACTGGTGCTTGTCCGGTGTACAGGCAGGGGTCTCAGTAGAATCTGATGCATTACCCACAGTCATTAGAGAATATTCTGATGTGTTCTTATCACCAACCCTGGAGGTTCTACCACCCCATAGACCTTATGATTGCACCATAGAATTAGTAGAAGGTGCCAGGTTTCCTAAGGGGCGTATTTATAATCTTTCTAAGCCCAAACACAAGGCCATGGAGGATTATATTAAAGAAAGCCTTGGTAAGGGGTACATTAGACCTTCTGTCTCTCCTATGGAAGCAGGGTTTTTCTTTGTTAAGAAGAAGGATGGTGGTCTTAGGCCTTGTATCGATTACCGGAAATTAAATAAGATCACTATGCAGAATAGATACTCTCTCCCATTGATTCTGGATTTATTTAACCAAGTTCTGGGGGCAACCTGGTTTTCTAAGATTGACCTGAGATCGGCATATAATCTAATCTGAATCAAGGAGGAAGACGAATGGAAGACGGCGTTCAATACTCCGGCAGGACACTTTGAATATCAGGTTATGCCTTTTGGACTCAGCAATGCCCCAGCTGTGTTCCAAAACTTTATGAACAATATTTTTAGGGCGTTCTTAGGTAAATTTGTCATTGTCTATCTTGACGACATTTAGATATTTTCTCCTGATATTAAATCTCATGTGTCTCATGTTAGACAAGTATTAGAGGTGTTGAGGGAGAATCAGTTATCCGCTAAACAAGAGAAATGTGTCTTTGGTGTACAGGAGATACTGTTTCTAGGGCATCTCCTGACTGCTCACGCCTTCAAAATGGATCCTGGTAAGGTACTAGCAATTAAGGAATGGGTAAGGCCTTCATCCTTAAAGGCCTTACAATGGTTCTTAGGTTTTGCCAATTACTACTGTAAATTTATTAAGAATTTTTCAGTAATTGCTAAACCGTTGACCGACCTCACTAAGAAAGGGGCGGATTTGGAGGATTGGTCTACTGAGGAAATTACTTCATTTGAAACACTAAAGAAGGCATTCAGTAGCACTCCCATTCTGATCCAGCCAGATCAGGAGAAAGCTTTTATTGTGGAGCTGGATGCGTCCGAGGACGGTGCAGGAGCAGTCCTTTCACAAGGTCCTGCAAGCCTTACTAACCTGAGACTGTGTGCCTTCTTTTCCAGAAACTGCGACATAGGGAATCGGGAGTTGCTGGACATTAAATGGGCATTTGAGGAGTGGAGGCATTTTCTGGAGGGGGCAAGGCATTGTGTAACTGTTGTCACTGACCATAAGAACCTAATGTTTCTTGAGTCTGCTAAGAGGTTGAATCCCCGCCAGGCCAGATGGGCACTATTTTTTACTTGTTTTGATTTCTCCATTACTTTCAGGCCTGGAAGTAAAAACGTGAAGGCTGATGCATTATCTCGGAGCTTCCATGCTTTTCAGCCTACAGAGGCACCGCCTGAATCCATCCTACCAGCAAATATCCTCATAGCAGCCTTAACCCAGGATATCTTGGCTCTTATTAAGGCTGAACAACATCTGGCACCGGCATCCACCCCAAATTCCTGAGGTCATATGTTGCTGATGACCAGCAATTATGCGTTAAATACCTTCCAGTAGCTGAATTTGCTTTGAATAACTGTGTTAATTCTTCTGCTGGGGTTTTCCCTTTCTTTTGTAACCATGGTTTCCATCTCCGTTTTCATTCTGGGTCATCCATCTCCTCCTCTAACCCTGAGGCGGATAAGCTCTTCGCTCATCGTTTTATTGGACCATATAAGATCACGGAGGTGATTGATCCGGTATAGTTTAGGTTGGAGCTGCCCGAGTCATTCCACATTCATAATGTGTTTCATAAATCTCTACTTAAAAAATATTTTGCACCTATTGTACCATTGAAAGCCTCGCCTCCGCCGGTTCTTGTTAATGATGCTGTCGAGTATGTGGTGTCTAAGATAGTGGATGTCAGGACAGTGCGTAATTCCTTACAGTACCTGATTCACTGGAAGGGGTATGGACCCGAAGAGAGATCTTGGTTTATGCTCCTAGACTGGTTTGAAAATTTCATTTAGAACATCCTGAAAGGCCGTTGCCTGAAGTCTTGGGTCCGGTGGCCCCACATAAGAGGAGGGGTATTGTCAAGGGACGCCGAGGCGCTTGCTCTCCTCAGCCACGTAGGCGTCCCGTTTCTGTGCAGGTTCCTGAATACTTACCTGATCCTGTGTTCCCTGACCATCCTCTGCCTACTCCTCCTGTACTGCGCAACTCTCCTGGTATTCTGAGCCAGGCTTCCACCTGATTATTCTTTGCAGACTCCTGTTGTACTTCCTTACTCTCCTGGTATTTGACCCCGGCTTCTCCTGACTATTCTCTGCTTTGTTCCTTTGTACTGCGTTGCTCTCTTGGCATTGACCTGGTCAGTTCACGATCCATTATTTGTCTTGTCTGTCCTCCCAGCACGTATCCTAAGTTAGGGGCTGCCGTCCAGATGTCCCCTATCATCAGGACTTGAGTAGGCAGAGCCAGGGGTGAGGGTGGAGCGCAGTGGTCACTATCCTTCCCCCTGTGTGTAGTGTACGTGACCGTTATAGAATTGCATTTTTTCCAAAAATGGCTGCTGCACGTGTTAGGACATGGAGGAAATAACTCTGGGAACGAGCGATCACCCACAATGCCATGCATGCAGCCAATCAGCAGCCAGCCAGCCCCTGTGATCCCCTGTGATGTCACAGCCCTATAAATAGCCTCAGCCATTTTGGATTCTGCCATTTTCCAGTGTACTTATTGCAGGGAGAGAAGTCAGCAAGAGCTAGGGACAGTGCTAGGAAAGACTTAATTGTGCTAAAAATAAATAAATCGATTTACAAGTTCAGGGAAAGATTATTCAAGATGTAGGGAAAGGATAGGGAGGTATTAGCTACACTATAAAAGGAGAACAGGGTGAATAGAAGAGTGTACAGACTGGGTAATTTCATTACACCTTGCTGCACTAATTGGGGATCCAAATTGCTGTTATACTGCTGCTTTTAGGTTGTTTGAACCATGTTCTGTCTTCATACACATTCACACAGAGTGCAGTCTGACATTCAGCATAAACCATTCTTGTCTTCCAAATAAGAGGACTGTGTTCTGTAGTCTAACTTGTTTATTGGCAAAACAAGAGTATTTGAGATTGATCAATTGTGGTAAAACTATAAGAATACAAATAACATGTATAAGTATAAAGCATAACATGTATCAGCAGAATGCATAGAACAGCATGTATATAACATTACATTAACACTAGGCATATGTCCAAAATGGCTGCCTATACATAGGAATGCATGTCTAGCATCTAAGAGTTACAACCTCTTTCCCTAAGTAACACTTATGCCCAGCTAAACAGCACTGCAGACATAATGTCCCTGAAACAAAGGCATAATTCTTAACAGATATGCTTGTAAAAGGATTGTGGGGTTTGAAAAGAAGATATGCAGGAGACAGCACTGCTGATGGGGGCTAAAGATAGGCTGATAGGTGCTAATATAACATGCCTGGGACAGAAGAGAGGCTGCTGGAGGCTAATATAACATGGCTGGGGGTTGAAGAGGCTGCTGGGGGCTGAAGGTAGGCTACTGAGGGCTAATATAACATGGCTGGGGGCTGAAGAGTGCCTTCTGGAGGCTGAAGAGGCTTCTGGGGGCTAAAGAGAGGCTCTTGGCGGCTGAAGAGAGGCTGCTGGGGGCTGGTGAAAGGCAATTGGGGCTGACATGAGGCTGCTGGGAGCTAATAAGGTAGCGGGGGCTGAAGAGAAACTGGTGAGAGGCATATGGGGGGCTGATATGAGGCATATGGGGGCTGATGAGATGCATGGGGCTCTTATCTGAGGTCTGATTTGGGGTCTGATCTGAGGTCTTATTAACATTGGGGGTCTTATTGGGGCTGTCAGTGACGTGAGCCGGGGCGTGCTACGGTGGCCAACTATGCAGTGGGTCAGGATAGATGTATATAAGTCTATGGTTTGTTTGTGACACCAATTGCAATGTGCGCAGGGTACTGTTGCAGGGCCCTTTAAAATGTAGTAACTCACGTACCAGGTGAGGAATGCCAGAGTGGGGATAGTGTCTCTATTTAAGGTCAACGGTGTCTCCTACCTGGGTACGGCTGGACTCCTGGATCCTGGCTCACTTGCAATAAAATGAGTGCTTTGCTAGTAGGAGTAATTGAGGAACTTGGTAGCAGTAAATGAGATCCAGACTTGTGATATAATCCAACTTGTCTTTACTGAATAGCAGCATAAATCTATACGAGTTACAGCAATAGTCCTTTAGGTCCCAGCAGGTATTGGAAATATGTGGCAGGGATCAATATCTCTTCTGCTCTGTCTATCTTCTGCTTGGTGTGGGCCTGACTAGCTGAGGAGGAATTTTACTTCTCCTGGACTCCGGATAGGTACTCACAGCTTGGCTCGCAGGGAATGCTTCTTCCTGGAGGCTGGAGGTGGCTGCTTGCTTGTCAACCAGCTGAGGCTGATGGCTCAGGCTGGGAATGTCCTCTGGTCTCAACTGAGACAAGATCCTGATCTGGGATCCCTATTTTCTGGGAGCTCCTACTAACACAACCTTCCCCTAGCAGGGGTGGCTGGTACACTCCCTAACTTCCTTCTCCTCCCCATGAGACAGGACATGGGACCAGCCCACTTCTGCTCACAGAGGGGGGAAAACTAAACTGGAATGTACTATTCCAGTCTAGCAATACTAAACTGGCTAAGGTCCTGCTACATACTGCTGCCACCTGCTGGTGCACATGGAAATTACAGCATAATACATAAAACAGGACTAGAAAATGCATATAATAACAAGAATGACAATAGTGACAATATAATTGCACTTAACATGTGGTAGCGGGGAAAGAGAGTTTGGTAACATACTTCGGGATGTTACATCAGCTGAGGTCTGATTAACATTGGTGGTCTGACCAGAGGTGTAATGAATTTTTTTCTTCTTATTGTCCTCCTCTAAAACCTAGGTGCATCTTATGGGCCGGTGTGTCTTATAGGGCAAAAAATACTGTAAATAAAGATAAATAAATGTGATTTTGCCTAACTGGTGGGTGCTGCTGCTCTTTTTCTTCTGTTGGATGGATTGAATGGACACTTATTGGCTGAGCACCGCCGGTGAACGCATGTCTCAGTGGATTTTTTGTGGTAAGAATTGGCAGATGCCGACTCTTTCCTTTTTTTGGACTACAAAACTTGTACTTTATGCCCTTTATACCGAATAAAGAAAGAACTAATGTTGACATTGTTTTTAGTAAACTGTACCTATGTTTTTTATATTTCTTTGTTTGGGGTGTAGTGTTAGGAAAAAGAATACGTATTCATTGCCGTTCTGCGCTGAATTGTGATAATTTTTTTGGGGGGGTGGGAGTTTATTAATCAGAAATATACGTACATCCCATTAGCTGTTCTGCGGTGAATTGTGATAGTTATATTTCTTTTTTTTGGGGTGTAGAAATAGGGAAAAAAGGAAACAATATATGTCATAATTGGTTACTGTGAAGTAACATTGTATTACAGCCTTGAGGGGTATTATTTTAATTTTACTGTAATTATTTTATTATACAGTATGTCAGACAGGCAGGTGACAGGCCCTTCAAGTGGAACAGGCAGTGGCCAAAATGTTTCTGTTGCAGGCAGCAGATGAAGAGGGGGGTGGCAGCAGGAATCGCAGCAAGAGGCCTGAGCATCCAGTGTCAGCTAGCGGTTGTGTCTTGACCAGCAACCCAGCGGTGCTTGAATGGTAGACTTGGTCTTCGACTTCGTTGCAAGTGACATCAGGCACCCCCAGCCAAGAGTCGGTGGGTTCCTCTGACACAACACTTAGTTGGCTTGGCCTTAGAGCAGACCCTGTGCTCCCACTTGTCCTACACTTTCCTCTGTCATTTTCAGTTCCCTCAGCGCGAGAAGTATTATATGCCGTAAGCTCGGCTCCACTTTTCGGCAAGGACGAGCTACTAAAGGACAGTCAGCAGCTACTGCCCAGCCATATTCTTGAGGAGACATTCACAGAAGACATGCAAAGATTCCATTTAGGTATCATCTCTGTTTTGGATCCAATCCTGTTTGTTTTTTTGCTTTAGCAATGCTGATGGATTTCTGACCAAGTGAGTGATAGCGGATGCTCAACAGTCAGGATCCGTTTTTTGGGGGTTATTGTTCTGACGGATCAGAGGAAGGGCAAAATAATCAGTGACATCAACACAAACTTACTGCTGACATCCTCTCCACCTTGTCAGGGGGGCTCTACTTGTATAAGCGTTTAATAGAACAGGTTCTGTAGACATCTATGTGAAATCAGCTGACGACGGTGTAAAAGGAGTGCGCTCTTTCACGCTATAGTAGGATCTTGGGCCTCTGCACCATTCCTTATACCTGGCGCTAACATTGACCTGTATGGCTGAGTTAACACTTGAGTTATTTGGCAAGTTTTGGCCCCATAATTGCCCAAATAAGTGAAATGTGCAGTGATTCTAAGAGTGACGCCTGTCATCTGCATGTCATACTGACTCACAGTATTGTTTCACCACCACAGCGGACTCCCTATGCGGGTTACTGCAAGGCACAGTGTTCTACACCACTTTATAGGCTCTCTGCAGCCAGGAATTCATGTAAAACTGTAGAAAAGGTATATCAGTGGCACTACACCAGCCTATGTGCTATATAAAATGAATACCGAGGAGTGATGCCTTGCGGTGGTGCTCAGCCTGTAGCAGCAGTGCATATGCAAAGTAATCTTCAAAGGAGAGAAACAAAAACGAGCGGCACTCACCGATTTGTAGAAAAGGTATTCTTTAATCCAGAGCAGGAGGGGGGGCATGGAGTGCAAACACAGCATCAAGTGACAGCCGTTTCGCGCGTATACGCGCTTCTTCTGGCTTTCCACCATTGAGAGGGGGTCACAGCACATATAAGTGTGCACAGGAAGCCGCATCATCGCAGTAATTGCTTACTTAGTCAACACCTGAGGTTCAACAACGAACGACAGGAATTGTTAATCGAGGGCGGGACCCCTTCACTGGTGTAAAGTGCATGTGCAAATACATAGCCAATAAAAACAATATAAGTACGTAAAATACAATTAATACAAGAAGGCTTCATTACAAAAATACACTCATATCAATTTTTTCATTTAATCCCAAAGGACCCATTGCATCTGTGCGTAGGATCCACCTAGTTTCTCTTCTCAGAAGCTCCCTCTCCCTGTCACCACCTCTCTCAGTGCGATTAACTATTTCAAGACCGGCAGATGGTTTTGCCAATGTAGAAGCGTCCGCATCTACATAAAATAATATAAACCACAAATTTGCTGTGGCAGGTAATAAGTGGAAAAACTTTGTGTACTATCCCTGCAATAGAGATCACTTGCAATTGGGAATTAAAGCTGCAGAAGGAGCAGCTTCTGCAACTCCTATTCCCCTTTGGTCTCCGTTCAGACAGCCATGTGAAGCGTTTTTTTCTGTAGTGACTGGTTACTAATTGATCACGTATTGTGGGACACTTTCTAAACGCTATCACTGGTTTTGTGTAAGTTGTTTTAGTGATTCATCCCTCACTAAAATATTCCAGTTTTTTCCTATGACCTGTTTTATTCTCTCTGCCATGGGACTGAATTTAAAGGAGAAAGCAAAAGGTGGGGGGATGGGGGGGGGTTTTGTTGCAGTTGTGCCCTCCCTCAATTCGGTCTGGTGTACTCTTGACGCTTTTAGCATCGCTTCATTTAACAAATCTGAGGGATAACCTCTACGTCTCAGCCTCTTGCGCAAATCCAGCACCTGTTTCTCATAGCTCATTGGGGTACTATTTATACACGCAAGTCGTCTAAATTGGCCATAAGGCACCAATTTTTTTCACTATATTTGGGTGATAACTAGAGAAGTGGAGGAGGGAGTTGGCGGCGGTCGGCTTACGAAATCCCTCCGTCACCAACTCCCCCCCCACCACAGACACCAACACATCCAGGAACTCGATTTTATTGCCCCCAAAATGGTAAGTGAAACGCATATGCATGTCATTCTGTACATTCAGATGTTCCACAAAATCCTGAAACTGTGCCTCATCGCTGGACCATATAATGAAAATATCGTCCACGAATCTATAATAGGCATGTATATGTTTAAAAAATGGATTGGAAACAGAATATACAAAGCGATCTTCGAAACCGGGCCAGGTACAGATTGGCAAACGTATATGCCACAGGGGTACCCATCGCGGTACCAACCAGTTGTTTATACCAAGAATCTCCAAACATGAAGGCATTGTTGGTGAGAATTAATTTCAGGCCCTCTGTGATGAACAAATTGAAGTCCACACTCCTATCTGTATTTTGTAGGACTTCCATCACTGCCGCAATGCCCCCATCTTGAGGGATCCGGGTATAGAGACTCTCTACATCGAGGGACACTAGTCGAAACTCCTCCCGCCACTGGTATATTAGTCAGTGACCGGAGGAGGTCCGACGTGTCCCTCAGATGTGAGGGTATCATGTTGACAATAGGTCTCAAAAGCCAATCTATATACCTGGACAGCGGTTCAGTCACTGACCCAGTCCCGGAAGCAATAGGTCTCCCTGGGGGCTGGGTCAGTGACTTATGTATTTTGGTAAAAAATACCAGGTGGGGCGTCTCGGGAAAGTAGGAAGTAATTTTTCAGCCTGTTTGCGTGACAGAATGCTTTTCTCTACATATGTATGCAGAAACCTTCTTAAAGTGTTCTGGATTTTCCAAGTGGGGTCTGCGGTCAATTTCTCATATACCTCTGTCGTCTAGTTGTCTTGCTGCTTCAGAGACATAATAAGACCTGCTGAGTATAACTATATTACCCCCTTTGTCCGCCGGCTTCACCACTAAATCCTCTCGATTTTTAAGCCACTTCAAGGCCTTCTTCTCTACATCTGTGAGGTTGTTTTCTGCAAGAGGATATATCAAAGCCTTGACATCCTCCATGACCCTCTGTTGGAAGAGGTCAATGCTAGAGCCGGCGGGCAAGGCTGGACAATAGGTAGAGCGGATGCCCCCTGTAAATGTAGAGCATTCATTACCCTGTGTGTGATCCCTTAAGACTGAATCTGTCATGGCTTCAAGACAGGAGATTTCCTCGTCGCTAAAATTTGCGTTAATGCTGAAGCCCAAAGGGCCAATACCCATAGGTTGTTCACCTTCAAGCTGATTGGGG
Source organism: Bufo gargarizans (assembly GCF_014858855.1). Classification (NCBI taxonomy): domain Eukaryota; kingdom Metazoa; phylum Chordata; class Amphibia; order Anura; family Bufonidae; genus Bufo; species Bufo gargarizans. The sequence continues at coordinate 159,989,734 of NC_058080.1, forward strand.
GTTGTTTTAGGGATTGTAGGGTTATCGTATAATCTTTTTAGGTTTAATTTTCTGGTGGCTTTGAATAGATCAATCTTGAACTGAACAGGATCGAATTGCTCCGTGAGACTGTAACTGAGGCCCTTATTGAGCACCCGTTCACAGTCACGGGGCAACTCAATCCCGGACAAGTTCACCACCAGATTCTCTTCGCTGATAGGTTCCTCCTCTATCGTTTCCAGGATACCTGTTTTCGCTTGTAACCCTGTTTCCCTGCGTTCTTGTTTCTTACTATTCCCCCGTCCCCTTCTAGTGCCCTGTCTAAAGGGCTCATGTCCATTGAAGCGTTGTCTGTATCATCGTAGGTGCTGGAATCCGAATCTGATGTCCAGTAGACTCTTCTTTTTGGACGTATCTTTTTCAGTTGTTTTGTACTCCAATTAAACATTTTTCCTGCGTCATAATCAAGCTTATCCCGTAAAAATTTGTCACGTTTGTTTTCTTTTATACTGCTCTGTATTATGGTCAGTTTTTGTCCAATCGTTTAAGAAAAGCTTGTGATTGGCTGTCAGTGTCGGGAAGCCAGGACTGTCTTTGCTTTCTGTAATTCAGTAGTTATATTTACATATTCTTTTTCATTTTGTTTTAGCACTGTCTCCATGATAGTGAGGGAGAACTCCTGGTGAATCCGATGCCATTCGGTTACAAAAAGTGGGTCATCTTGAAATTGGGATATTTCTTTAAAAATTCTTAAACCTCTTGGCACTCCTTTGCTTTCATGGTAGGATTTAAGTGAGCTGACCGTCCAGTATACACAGACTTCCTTTGCAGCCATTTGTAACACTTTTCCTTCCAAAGCTTTAGTGCTAAGTATTTTGTACATGTCCTTATGGTTGCACTGTAAAAAATATGCGTCTACCCCCTCTCTGCCTTCCATGACTCCCGGTTTAGGTTCATTGTCTACTGTACTGTCCATCATGTTTTGTACAGATCCAGTTACATCCATGTTCATAGGTAGCTTGTGTGCTCTACTGAAAAGGTTCAGAGCAAAGTCCAGAAATTCATGTAAAACTGTAGAAAAGGTATATCAGTGGCACTACACCAGCCTATGTGCTACAGGTCCTTCTCAAAAAATTAGCATATTGTGATAAAGTTCATTATTTTCTGTAATGTACTGATAAACATTAGACTTTCATATATTTTAGATTCATTACACACCAACTGAAGTAGTTCAAGCCTTTTATTGTTTTAATATTGATGATTTTGGCATACAGCTTGTGAAAACCTAAATTTCCTATCTCAACAAATTTGCATATTTTATCCGACCGATAAAAGAAAAGTGTTTTTAATACAAAAAAAGTCAACCTTTAAATAATTATGTTCAGTTATGCACTCAATACTTGGTCAGGAATCCTTTTGCAGAAATGACTGCTTCAATGCAGCGTGGCATGAAGGCAATCAGCCTGTGGCACTGCTGAGGAGTTATGGAGGCCCAGGATGCTTTGATAGCGGCCTTAAGCTCATCTAGAGTGTTGGGTCTTGCGTCTCTCAACTTTCTCTTCCCAATATCCCACAGATTCTCTATGGGGTTCAGGTCAGGAGAGTTGGCAGGCCAATTGAGCACAGTAATACCATGGTAATACCAAGCTTTAGAACATATAACTGCACTACTGAACGGCAAATATATTTTACTTTTGCCACTAATACATGGCAAAAATGGCTTTAGAACATATAACTGCACCGCTGAACGGCAAATTATATTTTTATTTTGCCACTAATGCACGCCACAAAAGGATTTAGAACACATAACTGCACCGCTGAACGGCAAATATTTCTTTATTTTGCCACTATTACACGACAAAAACGGCTTTAGAACATATAACTGCACTGCTGAACGGCAAATATATTTTTCTTTTGAAAATGTTCAAAGATAAAGAAACAGTCTGCACTGCGCCATGCGGTTTTAACATCCAACGGGATTCACACTCCTATGGCTTCTCATGCGGTACTTACGGTGGTGCTCAGCTAAATAAAGTACTGAGTCCAATCATTTCAGACAAGAGAGCAAAAGAAAAGCGGCACTCACCAGCTCCTTTTCCAATCGTAGCTTTATTCCAGATAAAAACATAGCAGATGCGGGTCACTGCACAGAAGCATAAAGCAACAGCAGTTTCGCACTAAACAGTGCTTTGTCAAAGCATCTGTTATGTTTTACCTGGAATAAATCTACGATTGGTAAAGGAACTAGTGAGTGCCGCTTTTCTTTTGCTCTCTTGTCTGAAATGATATTTTTCTTTTGCCACTAATACACACAACAAAATAATTTAGAACATATAACTGCACAGCAAATATATCTTTCTTTTGCCACTATTACACGACAAAAAAGGCTTTAGAACATATAACTGCATCGCTGAATGGCAAAGATATTTTTCTTTTGCCACTAATACATACACACCACAAAAGGCCTTAACATATAACTGCACCGCTGAATGGCAAATAGGCCCTTATTTTTTTTTCACTTATACACGCCACAGAAGGCTTTAGAACATATAACTGCACTGCTGAACGGCAAATATATTTTACTTTTGCCACTAATACACAACAAAAAGTGCTGCAATTTTCACACGCAACAGCTAATGAGCCTTTTTTCCCCACTAATACAAGCCCAAAAATGCTTTAGAACATATAACTGCACCGCACAAGGGAAAATAAGACTTAGAAATATTTCCTTGTAATAAACCCAGTTAATGGCTGTATCAAACAGCACTTGCACCCCAATAACAAGAACGGTTTGCTGGAATTACAGAGCAATATAATGTCAATTTAGGTGCCCAGTCAGTGCAGCAAGGTGTAATAGGATTGTTCCTATTACCCAGACTGTAATCTCCCCTACTGAACTCTGTTCAACATAAATGCTGTGGAATGATTCCTCCCTATCCTTTCCCTACACCTTAAATAATTTTTCCCTGCACTTGTAAATAGTTTTTTTTAGCACAATAAAGTTGTTGTTTTTTTTTATAGCACTGTCCCTCGCGCCTGCTGACGTCTCTCCCTGTACGAAGTACACTGGAAAATGACAGAATCCAAGATGGCTGAGGCTATTTATAGGGCTGTGACATCACAGGGCTGGCTGGCTGCTGATTGGCTGCATGCATGGCATTATGGGTGATCCCACCTTCCCAGAGTTCCTTGCTCCATGTCCTCACATGTGCAGCAGCCATTTTAGGAAAAAATGTGATTCGTTACCATGAAGCATGAGGAAATTCGGATTCAGTGCAAATCTAATTTTTCCTGAAATTCGGATCAAATTCCATTTTGTCAGCTTCGATTTGCTCATATCTTATGACCATGTCACAGGTAGAACATTGAAGAAAGCACAAGGCATAGCACAGCTATTTCTTCAGATTTCCTTTGTTATGGTGATTTAGAAAGCAGCAGATGTGTAGTTTCAGTAGGAGTTTGGTAGAGAAGGGGTTGCTCTTGACAGATGATTTCTAAAACCTTTTAAAGCAAGACCTTTGGAAAATAAACAGTTATTTGACAAAAGTTCCAACTTTTCTAGCAAATAAAGAGGAAAAATTCTTTTACAATTCCTTTTACGTTAGGAATTGGAATAAATTTGAGTTATCGACTCAATTTGCACATTTTAATTAAAGCTGTACCTTTATTTGTGAAGTTTATATGACTTTTTGCCTAGATTAATGTAAAATCTTGGGGAAAATAACTATATGGTTAGATGGCAATTATGGATCATTTTAGCGGTATGGACAATAAATTCTGTTCTGAGATTTAAGTTCTTAAAAAAATGCATAAATTGTGTAGCACACCAGGAAGCGATATTTAAAAACCAGTCTGAGATGGTACTACCCACCCACCAGACTCCATATAATGTTTCCTACCTTGTCCCCTGACTGCTGGAGGGGATGTGGAGGTAGAGGATCTTTCCTTCACATATTGTGGTCCTGCCCTAAGATTTCCCTGCTCTGGAACTTTACTAACGCTCTAAGGCTGGTTTCACATGGGCGTTGCGGGATAAGATGCGGGGACGTTGCAGGAACATGAGCGATTTTTCAGCGCGAGTGCAAAACATTGTAATGCGTTTTGCACGCTCGTGAGAAAAATCGTCATGTTTGGTACCCAAACCCGAACTTCTTCATAGAAGTTCGGGCTTGGGATCGGTGTTCTGTAGATTGTATTATTTTCCCTTATAACATGGTTATAAGGGAAAATAATAGCATTCTGAATACAGAATGCTAAGTAAAATAGCGCTGGAGGGGTTAAAAAATAAAATAAAAATGTTTTACTCACCTTAATCCACTTGATCGCGCAGCCGGCATCTCTTCTGGCTTCTTTCTCAGTGCAGGAGGCAGGTCGGCAGAACCAGGACACAATACCAGATCTGAGCAGTGACACCGCCAATTAGGCGAGAGTAGGCGATCACCTAAGGCGGCTCGGCCCTGGTGACAAGTGGAGAGGGGGAGGAGGCAGGGCAACGATAGATGAGCACTTCCATTGTGGAAGCGCTCATCTTCATACTCATACTTCATACTTAGTCCTCAGGACCGCAATATATATGGCTGTGCTGCAAGGCAGGGGAGAGGCGTCTTCCTTCCCCGTTCCTCTGATAGGTTTCAGGCACTAGGCCTGCAGCCTATAAGAGGCAGATACAGGCTGCACGATGACATCATTGCGCCGTCTGAGCCGTACACCGCGGGACACAGGCTTGAAGAGGCATGGAGGTAAGTATTATGAGCATTATGGGGGCATTTACTGGAGGCACTATATAGAGGCATTTTATACTGGCACATTATGGGGGCACTGTGGGGAAGGAGGGGAAGCACTATGGGGGCATCTACTAGGGGCACTATATAGGGGTATTTTATACTGGCACTTTGGGGAAATAGAGGAATGGGTGAGAGGAGCACCATGGGGGCATTGACTTGGGGGCATTATATAGGAGTATTTTATAATGGCACACCTTATGGGGGCACTATGGGGACATTAGCTCAACTGGGGGCATTACAAGGGGGTATTTCTTGCACTGGCACACATTATAAAGGGGCATTTTTTGTACTGGTTTTCATTTTAAGGGGGTGTTTTTCTACTGTCACATTAAAAGGAGAATTATTACTCCTGGGGGCATTATTACTACTGGAGGACTATGCGGAACATGATTACTAGTATGGGCACTTTGGGAGCATTATTACTTCTGGGGTACAGTGGGCACATGTTGGGGGCACTGTAGGATCACTGTTACTACCAAGCATGCTCTTGCAGAGAATTATTATTATTTGCTGGGACTTTGGGGAGGACTATTACTTTACAGTTATTTTAGGATACTGCGTGCCAATAATTATTGAAGGGCACTATCTGCATGGTACTAGTATTTTCAGGGGGTTTATCTGTTTCTGCAGTATAATATTGGGGAGCACAGCGGCACAGTATTGGGGGTGATAGGATGATTTGTCCAGAAGATGGGAGGATGATGGAAAAGTAGGTAACTAAGATCTTTTTTTGTCAAACTGCAGAGCCGAGAGATGGCTGAAAAATCATCATGGTGGTCTGGTCTAATTGGAGACGATGAGGAAAGAGAACATCTACATCAGAGGAGACGTCATTGGATGTAAGAGCTATGTGGCGCTGTATTTACCCTGTATGTTTTGTAGTGATATACTTAATGTTAGGAGGGAAGGGGTTAGGTTGAGAATTTGGTATGGGGGGGTGCTGTTTCAATTTTTGCCTCTGGCAGCAGAAAGGTTAGGCACCCCCTTTGTGGCAGCCCAACATTGAGGTCTCCATATAATATGTTACCATAAAGCTTACTTTCTTCTGGCATGGGCGTGAGTGTGCAAATATATACAGTATAACCTTTGCTTTTGGTCTCTGATCATTTTTGGGACTGGTTAGAAAAAATTAAAAGCAGGACTTAAAGGACAACTGTGCACGTCAGCTGAATGTAATGCTGTTTGTCTCATCTCCTTAGGTGCCGTAATCTGTAGAAATGAGCAGTGTATAATGTGATGGAAAAATGAATCAAGCCAGCAAAGGAGGCAATATGGACAATCACAATACATTAGTAAGTGCCTTGTTTAACTTTCTCTACATGATAAATGCTATTTGCTGAAGTGAAACAACTCCTTTAAAGAGTGATTTCAAATCCTAGATAAAAAATGTTATTGCACATCATTTGGTGCACTTTGAAAATCAAATGGGTTTGTCCAGAAAACACCCTAAGTGATAATTTATTTTGTGACCAAGGAATACTTACATGGCCGTAATAATGCATTTAGATTTTAGAAAAGTATTTTGCACAATAGGGAGACAATTCCAATTCTCTTTGAAACACAATGTTATAAGGTCATCTTAAAAAAAATAAAACATGAATGACTTCTTTTCCATAATATGGCAGTTAGGGGGGTAGAAATCCTAGCAAATGAGGAAGATCGACCCAGTTTAGAAGACTGCATACAGCGCTTTACTGCAAAGCATCATCTTCAAAATGCAATGCTGAATTTTATCATGCACATATACATACAGTAGTATTAGCAGAAATGTATATTTACATTTAGGATACTATGTTGCTCTAAAAAGGGACGGTCAGGCGTAGAAAATGGTCTAAATGTAAGACAGCTCTGTCTTACATTTAGAACTGGCGCTGGATACGCCAAAGTTATGTAGAGGCTTGCGCCTCTTCATAACTTTGGTGGATCCTCCACCACTTTAGGCCTTTTTTAAGATCGGCATATAAAACCCCGCTTTTAATAAATGTGCCCCACAGTTTGTAAGGCCATCCAGTCAGTCTGTAATCCTGCAAGTTGATCCAGAGGAAATAAAAAAAATAACAAGTGAGGTAAAAACCAATTTTCCTAATTTTAGTTGAAAAAATTCCTTCCTGACTCCAGTCAGTCAATCAAAATAACTTCCTGGATCAACAACATCTCCAGAAATCTGAGAACTATAACCTGTAATATTATTAGACTCCAGAAATACATGCAGACCCCTCTTGAACTCTTTCACTGAATTCACCATCACCACCTCCTCTTACAGTAAAGAATCCTCTTCCGTGTTGTTGTAGAAACCTTCTTTCTTCTAGATGTAGGGAATGTCTCCTCGCCAAGAACTGCATATTCAGTCTATATAGAAATGTCACTACTGTATACAGTATAAATTCATATTTTAACATGATGAGGCAATTCATAGGCGCATACATTGTCTTCCTGCACATGAATGCCCTATACTTGTTGAATTCATGGATACAGTTTAGGTGTTAGAGCAGATAATACATACTGTAAAATAGGTTTGGTATTCAGGGTTATGTGTAAATATATGTAATGGTAATAAATTTATTATTATCTGACCTGGCATATTGAAGAATGATTTCTCTCTGCGGGAATGTGGTAATCCAATTTATATCCTTTCTGAGGTATTTGCATTTTTATTGCAAATTTTATAGTCACTTTTGTGAGCCTAAGAATGTTTATATGGTTATTATAATGCAGTAAGTTTGTAGAAATCATAAAGTAGGCTATTAGCATAATAGCAGGAAAGGTTACATTTCTAGTTATAAGACAATGCTATATGTTCACTTTGCACAAATACATGTATGTTTCATAAGAAAATGCCTTCATCACCTAGATTTTTTTTTGGGCACAAGTTAGCGGAAATTGATTTTTTGTTGTTTTTTCTCACAAAGTCTCCCTTTACGCTAACTTGGGACAAAAAGGTTCAATCTTTCATGGACTCAATATGCCCCTCAGCGAATACCTTGGGGTGTCTTCTTTCCAAAATGGGGTCATTTGTGGGGTGTTTGTACTGCCCTGACATTTGAGGGTCTCCGCAATCATTACATGTATGGCCAGCATTAGGAGTTTCTGCTATTCTCCTTATATTGTGCATACAGGTAATCAGATTTTTTTTTTCTGTTCAGCCTCTGGGCTCAAAGAAAATAACGGCACAAATTTCTTCATTCGCATCAATCAATGTGGATGAAAAAATCTCTGCCAAAAAATGTGCAAAAAAAAGAAAGGCGTCTGCCAGGACATAGGAGCTCCGCCCAACATCCAAACCCACTCAGCCCGTATGCCCTGGCAAACCCGATTTCTCCATTCACATCAATCGATGTGGATGAATAAATCATTGCCAGAATTTTATTTTTTTATATACAAAGTGTTTGCCAAAGCATATGAACACCGCCCCTCAGCTCATAAGCCTCGGCAAACCTATCTTTTTTACTGCAGAGGAGAAATCTCGCCTTGCAGCGCCGCATACACCGACTTTTGTATAATCTGACAGCAGCGCGATGCTTCTGTCAGAATGCACATCAGTGCTGCAGCTGGTCGATCGGTTGGTCCACCTAGAAGGTAAAAAAAACACACAAAAAAAGGCCGCAACGCAATAAATTTATTAACATTAACTTTATATAACATTTGAAACAGAACATTAACTTTTATAAGAGATGCGGCGAAGTGCACTTTGTCCCAGGTGAAAGGAGAGGTTTGCAGCAGCTCTGTGTGAAAGGACCCTAAGACCCCTGTGTGCCTGTCCTGTGTCACGCAATCCCTATACTAAGTGTACCTGTGTGTGGTTCTTCAGGAAACACTCCCCTAAGCATAGGGCAGGGTGGTCAGGGCAGTCAGGACATAAATAGCGGGTGTCACGCCTTTTTCCACTCCTGCTACAGACACAACATCTTTTTTGGGGTGACGCTTGGGTTGAGGTACCATTAATGACATTGGGGAAATGTCGCTCATGTAGACATCTCATTACACTGGTGGTTGGGGCCACGGAACCTCCTGGATACAGGAGGTTCTCGATGATCTCTTCCTGAAATTGAGGAAGGATCGTGTTCTCCCAGTCTTACTGTAGAGAACAAAACTATTGTACATCGCCAATTGAATTAGGTATACAGACACCTTCTTATACCAGCGTCTGGTCCTGCGGGAGAGTAAATAAGGAGCCAACATCTGGTCATTGAAGTCCACCCCTCCCATGAGCAAATTATAGTCGTGGACCAAGAGGGGCTTTTTTCAATGACTGCAGTTGCTCATTCAATTTGTATTGTCGTGTCTGCGTGAATGGAGGAGAGCATGTAAACGTCACTCTTGTCTCTCTATTTCACCGCAAGCAGTTCTTCGTAACACAAGGCAACCCTTTCCCCCCCTGCAAGACGGTTGGTAACGAGCCATTGGGGGAAGCCCCGGCGACTTGGTCGCGCAGTGCCACAGCAGCCAATCTGTTCTAGAAACAAATGCCTGAAGAGGGGCACACTTGTGTAGAAATTGTCCACATAAAGATGGTACCCCTTGCCGAATAAGGGTGACACCAAGTCCAAGACGGTCTTCCCACTGCTCCCCAGGTAGTCAGGGCAACCGACCGGCTCCAGGGTCTGATCTTTACCCTCATAGACATGAAATTTGTGCGTATAGCCTGTGGCCCTTTCACAGAGCTTATACAATTTGACCCCATACCGGGCGCGCTTGCTTGGAATGTATTGTTTGAAGCCAAGGCACCAGGTAAAATGTATCAGGGACTCGTCTATGCAGATGTTTTGCTCAGGGGTATACAAATCTGCAAATTTGGTGTTAAAGTGGTCTATGATGGGCCGAATGTGGAGGCGGTCAAAAGCTGGGTGGCCTCTGGGACGAGAGGTGCTGTTGTCACTAAAGTGCAGGAAACGCAGGATGGTCTCAAATCGTGTCCTGGACATGGCAGCAGAGAACATGGGCATGTGATGAATTGGGTTCGTGGACCAATATGACCGCAATTCATGCTTTTTTGTCAGGCCTATGTTGAGGAGAAGGCCCAGAAAAGTTTTAAATTCGGAAACTTGGACAGGTTTCCACCGGAAAGACTGGGCATAAAAGCTTCCCGGGTTGGCGGCTATAAATTGAGTGGCATACCGGTTTGTTTCTGCCACGACTAAGTCAAAGAGCTCCGCAGTAAGGAACAGCTCAAAAAGCCCCAGTGCCGATCTGAGCTGTCTCAACTCGAACTCCAGACTGGGCGGTGAAAGGGGAAACTACTGGTGTGGCTGAAGATGGGGGCTGCCAATCAGGGTTTGCCAGCACCTCAGGGACTCTAAGGGCTCTACGGGCCTGTCTGTGCGGTGGCTGCGACGGGGGAACTACTGCACGTGCCACCGTACCAGCTTCAACTGCCCTTCTGGTGCTCGCCACTTCACCATGTTCTACGGCAGTGCTGGTACTAGGTCCAGGATGGGCTGCACTGCTGGTGTATGCCTCACCACGTAATCCAACAGCGCCAGCCCCACTCTGCTGCCCTTGAAGCAGATCCTGCGCAACCTGTGGTCTAGCAACACGGGGTCGGGTACGCCTGGTGGTATCAGGGACCTCAACCTCATCATCCAAACTTTGGGTCAGACTGACACTGCTTTCTACAGGTTTGTATTCTGACCCACTGGATTCGTCAGATGAGGGTTCCCATTCCTCATCCGACTGGGTCAGAAGCCTGTAGGCCTCTTCAGAAGAATACCCCTTACTTGCCATTTGGTCAACTAAATTTAGGGGGTATTCCTTGTGTAGTGATTGTGCAGTGATAAAAAATAAATATAAAAATTGTCACTGCGGTGGGGCGAGTGTGGGTGAACGCACGTGTTGAGTGGAGGGCGAGCTAAGGTGACACTAATACTATTATAGATCTGACTATGATCAGTTCTGATCACTTACAGATACTATAAAAGTACCAATGCTGATTAGTGATACGCTAATCAGTGACTGCGGTGCGGTGGGCTGGGCGCTAACTGACGCTAACTACCTACCAAAGGGGCCTAAACTAACCTAAAACCTAACAGTCAATACTGGTGAAAGAAAAAAAGTGACAGTTTACACTGATCACTTTTTTCCCTTTCACTAGTGATTGACAGGGGCGATCAAGGGGTTAATTGGGGTGATGGAGGGGATGATCTGGGGCTAAATGTGTTGTGTTTTGTGTACTTACAGTGATCTGTGCTCTCTGCTGGGACCAACCGACGAAAAGGACCAGCAGAGGAGCACAGAAGCCATTTAACACATTATATTTATAAATATAATATAAATATAATAATGTGTTAAATGGCGTTTGATTTGATTTTTTAAAAGTCACCAACCTGCCAGCGCTGATCATTGGCTGGCAGGCTGGTGCGGGCCGCTCATGTGCGGGCCGGCTTGGCGCGTCATCTCGCGTCTCGCGAGATGACGCGCCGATGCGTCGAAGAGGAACAACCCGACCGCCCGCAGGACGGTTTAAACGTTTGCACACACAGCGATGTGGCAAATACACTACCTATGATCAGTGCAAGAATCTGACAAATTGAGTGCGTCTTGCAGCCTAGGATGTATTTGTGCTAGTAGTGCAGAACTTCCTTGGGAACAGACGAGCTGCAAACTATGCTGAATTAGGCTAGGTCTGCACACCGACAATCGCGCAACAGATAGGGCACAACTACACTGCAACATTTGTCGTGCAACATTTTGTTGCACCAATGTCACGTGACAATTTTAATAATGGCAGTCTATGGTGTCGCACTGCAACATGCTCTGTATCCATCTTCAAATGGTATCCGTTTGCATACAGATGGCGTTTTCTGCGACGGAACTGCCTGCCAGAATCCAACAACTCAAGTGTGAAAGTACCCTAAGCTTGACAGAACAACCTTCTTTATCCCCCTAACAGTTTTGCTCATTCTCCGCTTAAACTTTAAGAAAAGGCCCTAAGAGTTCAGTCCGAGCAGAGGAGGGGCTGCTTTAATCCTTCATGACTAGGGTTCTGTAGGATCTATAGATAGGGTCCTGGCAATCTAAGCTTTTAAACATTTCCTGAAGGGCAGCGTTACTTCCACTGCATTGGGACATATACTGTAGCCTTTAAAAAACAGGTTAAAGCAGCCCTTGCCCTTCAGCCTGCTGTGATCTCAGCCAGCCTGGATAGGTTCAGTGTTGAAACTCGCAGGAAGGTGAGAAAAAAACAAAGGGCCAGATTTATCATGACTCGGACAGCTCACTCCACTTTCACATATGGCTAAAGTCAGTTTTAGCCAAGTCAGATTTATGATTGGCCCTTTTAAGACTGTAACAAATGTGGTTTGACGGTAGCACGTCTTTACGAAAAAGTTGCATGTTCTATTAAAAAGTCTCATAAGATAAGCCTGGTCCTCACTGGAGTGAAATTGCACATTTTTTTGCGGCTCTTTAAATAGTCGCAATAGTAAATCTGTCTAGAGATTAATTTACATAAGAAAACACGCCCACTTTCAGAAAACTGGCGAGCATAGTGCAGAGCAGAAAAAGTCGCAAATTTTTGCAGTTTTAGTGATTGCGCAAAAATTTGTGACTTTTTCACTCCATTATTCTGACTTAAGCTGATAAATATGGCCCAATGTCTTTTATAACCCCAGGGGGAAGATAACATGCTTCTCTTGCTTTTTCCAGTAAAAAAGTGAAAACATGAGCGATTGACCATCTAATCACCCCTCTGTGCTAAATTAGGCCACTTATTGATGCCATGACCCAGGCATTTACTAGCTTACTAGCTTCAGGATCATTGTGTCAAATAAGTCACACCAACACAAAACCCCACACAAAAAGAGGGGATATGATAGAAACTTGTAAATACATAAAGGGAATCAACAAGGTAAAAGAGGAGAGAATATTTAAAAGAAGAAAAACTGCTACAAGAGGACATAGTTTTAAATTAGAGGGGCAAAGGTTTAAAAGTAATATCAGGAAGTATTACTTTACTGAGAGAGTAGTGGATGCATGGAATAGCCTTCCTGCAGTGGAGGTGTTTAAGCATGCATGGGATAGGCATAAGGCCATCCTTCATACAGTCCTGATCAAAAGTTTAAGACCACTTGAAAAATGGCAAAAAAATCATATATTACATTGTTGGATCTTAACAAGGTTCCAAGTAGAGCTTCAACATGCAACAAGAAGAAATGAGAGTGAGACAAAACATTTTTTGAGCATTCAATTAATTGAAAACAACGATTAAACTGAAACAGGCTGTTTTTCAGCTGATCCAAAGTTTAGGACCACATGCCTTTAAAAGGCCAAATCTGTGCAAAGATGTGGATTCATTGTCATTTTCTGGATTTTCAGGTAGTCACACGTTGTGATGGCAAAGGCAAAAAAACTCTTTCAGACAGTAGATGGCCTTCGTGCGGCTGTCTTCACCACTTGGAGAAATGTTCCCATTCACCTCATGGAAACGCTTGCATCAAGCATGCCAAAACAAATTTTTGAAGTGATCAACAATAATGGCGGAGCTACTCATTACTGAGTTCATGTTTGGAAGTTGGATTTCTGTTTTGGGGGGGGTTTAGTTTTTTTTGGGAGGTGTGGTCCTAAATAGGGATGAGCGAACTCGAACTGTATAGTTCGGGTTCGTACCGAATTTTGGGGTGTCCGTGACACGGACCCGAACCCGGACATTTTCGTAAAAGTCCGGGTTCGGGTTCGGTGTTCGTCGCTTTCTTCGCGCTTTTGTGACGCTTTCTTGGCGCTTTTTGAAAGGCTGCAAAGCAGCCAATCAACAAGCGTCATACTACTTGCCCCAAGAGGCCATCACAGCCATGCCTACTATTGGCATGGCTGTGATTGGCCAGAGCACCATGTGACCCAGCCTCTATTTAAGCTGGAGTCACATAGCGCCGCCCGTCACTCTGCTCTGATTAGCGTAGGGAGAGGTTGCGGCTGCGACAGTAGGGCGAGATTAGGCAGATTAACTCCTCCAAAGGACTTGATTAACTGATCGATCTGCAGCTGTGGATCATTGAGCTGCTGATCCTCAATTGCTCACTGTTTTTAGGCTGCACAGACCGTTTGTCAGTCTCATTTTTCTGGGGTGATCGGCGGCCATTTTGTGTCTTGTGGTGCGCCAGCACAAGCTGCGACCAAGTGCATTTAACCCTCAATGGTGTGGTTGTTTTTTGGCTAAAGCCTACATCAGGGTGAAGCTGTGACACCAAGTGCATTTAACCAGCAATAGTCTGTTCATTTTTTGGCCATATCCCAGTCTAATTCTGTCACTAAATCCATACCGGTCACCCAGCGCCTAAATACTAGGCCTCAAATTTATATCCAGCTAAATCTGTCCCTAGTGCTGTAGCTGGGCGAGTTATTTAGTGTCCGTTCAAGCACATTTCTTGTTCTGGGTTGAAATACAATTCCCAATTTAGCAATTTCATAATTTAGTGGTTCCTGCTATATCAGAGCTCTTTGAAATCTATCCCAAAAAGGGTATATAATATTGAAGGTGCACATAGGGTCATTCAGAGTAACTTCACACACACCCGCTACTGTGTATTTCCAAGTCTAATTCTGTCACTAAATCCATACCGGTGACCCAGCGCCTAAATACTAGGCCTCAAATTTAATTCCCTCTAAATCTCTCGTTACCCACCGCTGTACTGTTGTTGCTGGGCAAGATATTTAGTGTCCGTCAAAGCACATTTTTTGTTCTGGGTTGAAGTACAATTCCCAATTTAGCAATTTCATAATTTAGTGGTTTCTGCTATATCAGAGCTATTTGAAATCTATCCCAAAAAGGGTATATAATATTGAAGGTGCACATAGGGTCATTCAGAATAACTTCACACACACCCGCTACTGTGTATTTCCAAGTCTAATTCTGTCACTAAACCCATACCTGTCACCCAGCGCCTAAATACTAGGCCTCAAATTTAAATCCCTCTAAATCTCTCGTTACCGTTGTCCTGTTGTAGCTGGGAAAGTTATTTAGTGCCCGTCAAAGCACATTTTTTGTTCTGGGTTGAAGTACAATTCCCAATTTAGCAATTTCATAATTTAGTGGTTCCTGCTATATCAGAGCTATTTGAAATCTATCCCAAAAAGGGTATATAATATTGAAGGTGCACATAGGGTCATTCAGAATAACTTCACACACACCCGCTACTGTGTATTTCCAAGTCTAATTCTGTCACTAAATCCATACCGGTGACCCAGCGCCTAAATACTAGGCCTCAAATTTAATTCCCTCTAAATCTCTCGTTACCCACCGGTGTACTGTTGTTGCTGGGCAAGATATTTAGTGTCCGTCAAAGCACATTTTTTGTTCTGGGTTGAAGTACAATTCCCAATTTAGCAATTTCATAATTTAGTGGTTTCTGCTATATCAGAGCTATTTGAAATCTATCCCTAAAAGGGTATATAATATTGAAGGTGCACATAGGGTCATTCAGAATAACTTCACACACACCCGCTACTGTGTATTTCCAAGTCTAATTCTGTCACTAAACCCATACCTGTCACCCAGCGCCTAAATACTAGGCCTCAAATTTAAATCCCTCTAAATCTCTCGTTACCGTTGTCCTGTTGTAGCTGGGAAAGTTATTTAGTGCCCGTCAAAGCACATTTTTTGTTCTGGGTTGAAGTACAATTCCCAATTTAGCAATTTCATAATTTAGTGGTTCCTGCTATATCAGAGCTATTTGAAATCTATCCCAAAAAGGGTATATAATATTGAAGGTGCACATTGGGTCATTCAGAATAACTTCACACACACGCTTCTGTGCATTTCCAAGTCTAATTCTGTCACTAAATCCATACCGGTGACCCAGCGCCTAAATACTAGGCCTCAAATTTAATTCCCTCTAAATCTCTCGTTACCCACCGCTGTACTGTTGTTGCTGGGCAAGATATTTAGTGTCCGTCAAAGCACATTTTTTGTTCTGGGTTGAAGTACAATTCCCAATTTAGCAATTTCATAATTTAGTGGTTTCTGCTATATCAGAGCTATTTGAAATCTATCCCTAAAAGGGTATATAATATTGAAGGTGCACATAGGGTCATTCAGAATAACTTCACACACACCCGCTACTGTGTATTTCCAAGTCTAATTCTGTCACTAAATCCATACCGGTGACCCAGCGCCTAAATACTAGGCCTCAAATTTAATTCCCTCTAAATCTCTCGTTACCCACCGTTGTACTGTTGTTGCTGGGCAAGATATTTAGTGTCCGTCAAAGCACATTTTTTGTTCTGGGTTGAAGTACAATTCCCAATTTAGCAATTTCATAATTTAGTGGTTTCTGCTATATCAGAGCTATTTGAAATCTATCCCTAAAAGGGTATATAATATTCAAGGTGCACATTGGGTCATTCAGAATAACTTCACACACACACGCTTCTGTGCATTTCCAAGTCTAATTCTGTCACTAAATCCATACCGGTCACCCAGCGCCTAAATACTAGGCCTCAAATTTATATCCCGCTGAATTTGAATACAATACATTGGGCCAAATAATATATTTGTTGTTGTGGTGAACCATAACAATGAGAAAAACATCTAGTAAGGGACGCGGACGTGGACATGGTCGTGGTGGTGTTAGTGGACCCTCTGGTGCTGGGAGAGGACGTGGCCGTTCTGCCACATCCACACGTCCTAGTGTACCAACTACTTCAGGTCCCAGTAGCCGCCAGAATTTACAGCGATATATGGTGGGGCCCAATGCCGTTCTAAGGATGGTAAGGCCTGAGCAGGTACAGGCATTAGTCAATTGGGTGGCCGACAGTGGATCCAGCACGTTCACATTATCTCCCACCCAGTCTTCTGCAGAAAGCGCACAGATGGCGCCTGAAAACCAACCCCATCAGTCTGTCACATCACCCCCATGCATACCAGGGAAACTGTCTCAGCCTCAAGTTATGCAGCAGTCTCTTATGCTGTTTGAAGACTCCGCTGGCAGGGTTTCCCAAGGGCATCCACCTAGCCCTTCCCCAGCGGTGAAAGACATAGAATGCACTGACGCACAACCACTTATGTTTCCTGATGATGAGGACATGGGAATACCACCTCAGCATGTCTCTGATGATGACGAAACACAGGTGCCAACTGCTGCGTCTTTCTGCAGTGTGCAGACTGAACAGGAGGTCAGGGATCAAGACTGGGTGGAAGACGATGCAGGGGACGATGAGGTCCTAGACCCCACATGGAATGAAGGTCGTGCCACTGACTTTCACAGTTCGGAGGAAGAGGCAGTGGTGAGACCGAGCCAACAGCGTAGCAAAAGAGGGAGCAGTGGGCAAAAGCAGAACACCCGCCGCCAAGAGACTCCGCCTGCTACTGACCGCCGCCATCTGGGACCGAGCACCCCAAAGGCAGCTTCAAGGAGTTCCCTGGCATGGCACTTCTTCAAACAATGTGCTGACGACAAGACCCGAGTGGTTTGCACGCTGTGCCATCAGAGCCTGAAGCGAGGCATTAACGTTCTGAACCTGAGCACAACCTGCATGACCAGGCACCTGCATGCAAAGCATGAACTGCAGTGGAGTAAACACCTTAAAACCAAGGAAGTCACTCAGGCTCCCCCTGCTACCTCTTCTGCTGCTGCCGCCTCGGCCTATTCTGCTGCTGCCGCCTCGGCCTCTTCCTCCGCCTCTGGAGGAACGTTGGCACCTGCCGCCCAGCAAACAGGGGATGTACCACCAACACCACCACCACCACCTCCGTCACCAAGCGTCTCAACCATGTCACACGCCAGCGTTCAGCTCTCCATCTCACAAACATTTGATAGAAAGCGTAAATTCCCACCTAGCCACCCTCGATCCCTGGCCCTGAATGCCAGCATTTCTAAACTACTGGCCTATGAAATGCTGTCATTTAGGCTGGTGGACACAGACAGCTTCAAACAGCTCATGTCGCTTGCTGTCCCACAGTATGTTGTTCCCAGCCGGCACTACTTCTCCAAGAGAGCCGTGCCTTCCCTGCACAACCAAGTATCCGATAAAATCAAGTGTGCACTGCGCAACGCCATCTGTAGCAAGGTCCACCTAACCACAGATACGTGGACCAGTAAGCACGGCCAGGGACGCTATATCTCCCTAACTGCACACTGGGTAAATGTAGTGGCAGCTGGGCCCCAGGCGGAGAGCTGTTTGGCGCACGTCCTTCCGCCGCCAAGGATCGCAGGGCAACATTCTTTGCCTCCTGTTGCCACCTCCTCCTTCTCGGCTTCCTCCTCCTCTTCTTCCACCTGCTCATCCAGTCAGCCACACACCTTCACCACCAACTTCAGCACAGCCCGGGGTAAACGTCAGCAGGCCATTCTGAAACTCATATGTTTGGGGGACAGGCCCCACACCGCACAGGAGTTGTGGCGGGGTATAGAACAACAGACCGACGAGTGGTTGCTGCCGGTGAGCCTCAAGCCCGGCCTGGTGGTGTGTGATAATGGGCGAAATCTCGTTGCAGCTCTGGGACTAGCCAATTTGACGCACATCCCTTGCTTGGCGCATGTGCTGAATTTGGTGGTGCAGAAGTTCATTCACAACTACCCCGACATGTCAGAGCTGCTGCATAAAGTGCGGGCCGTCTGTTCGCGCTTCCGGCGTTCACATCCTGCTGCTGCTCGCCTGTCTGCGCTACAGCGTAACTTCGGCCTTCCCGCTCACCGCCTCATATGCGACGTGCCCACCAGGTGGAACTCCACCTTGCACATGCTGGACAGACTGTGCGAGCAGCAGCAGGCCATAGTGGAGTTCAGCTGCAGCACGCACGGGTCAGTCGCACTACAGAACAGCACCACTTCACCACCAATGACTGGGCCTCCATGCGAGACCTGTGTGCCCTGTTGCGCTGTTTCGAGTACTCCACCAACATGGCCAGTGGCGATGACACCGTTATCAGCGTTACAATACCACTTCTATGTCTCCTTGAGAAAACACTTAGGGCGATGATGGAACAGGAGGTGGCCCAGGAGGAGGAGGAGGAGGATGAGGAAGAGGGGTCATTTTTAGCACTTTCAGGCCAGTCTCTTCGAAGTGACTCAGAGGGAGGTTTTTTGCAACAGCAGAGGCCAGGTACAAATGTGGCCAGCCAGGGCCCACTACTGGAGGACGAGGAGGACGAGGATGAGGAGGAGGTGGAGGAGGATGAGGATGAAGCATGGTCACAGCGGGGTGGCACCCAACGCAGCTCGGGTCCATCACTGGTGCGTGGCTGGGGGGAAAGGCAGGACGATGACGATACGCCTCCCACAGAGGACAGCTTGTCCTTACCCCTGGGCAGCCTGGCACACATGAGCGACTACATGCTGCAGTGCCTGCGCAACGACAGCAGAGTTGCCCACATTTTAACCTGTGCGGACTACTGGGTTGCCACCCTGCTGGATCCACGCTACAAAGACAATGTGCCCACCTTACTTCCTGCACTGGAGCGTGATAGGAAGATGCGCGAGTACAAGCGCACGTTGGTAGACGCGCTACTGAGAGCATTCCCAAATGTCACAGGGGAACAAGTGGAAGCCCAAGGCCAAGGCAGAGGAGGAGCAAGAGGTCGCCAAGGCAGCTGTGTCACGGCCAGCTCCTCTGAGGGCAGGGTTAGCATGGCAGAGATGTGGAAAACTTTTGTCAACACGCCACAGCTAACTGCACCACCACCTGATACGCAACGTGTTAGCAGGAGGCAACATTTTACTAACATGGTGGAACAGTACGTGTGCACACCCCTCCACGTACTGACTGATGGTTCGGCCCCATTCAACTTCTGGGTCTCTAAATTGTCCACGTGGCCAGAGCTAGCCTTTTATGCCTTGGAGGTGCTGGCCTGCCCGGCAGCCAGCGTTTTGTCTGAACGTGTATTCAGCACGGCAGGGGGCGTCATTACAGACAAACGCAGCCGCCTGTCTACAGCCAATGTGGACAAGCTGACGTTCATAAAAATGAACCAGGCATGGATCCCACAGGACCTGTCCGTCCCTTGTCCAGATTAGACATTAACTACCTCCCCATAACCATATATTATTGGACTCCAGGGCACTTCCTCATTCAATCCTATTTTTATTTTCATTTTACCATTATATTGCGATGCTACCCAAAGTTGAATGAACCTCTCCTCTGCCTGTGTGCTAGGCCTAAATATATGCCAATGGACTGTTGCAGTGGTGGCTGACATGAAGCCTGATTCTCTGCTATGACATGCAGACTAATTCTCTGCTGACATGAAGCCAGATTGTCTGTTACGGGACCTCTCTCCTCTGCCTGGGTGCTGGGCCTAAATTTATGACAATGGACTGTTGCAGTGGTGGCTGACGTGAAGCCTGATTCTCTGCTATGACATGCAGACTGATTCTCTGCTGTCATGAAGCCAGATTGTCTGTTACGGGACCTTTCTCCTCTACCTGGGTTCTGGGCCTAAATTTATGAAAATTGACTCTTACAGTGGTGGGTGACGTGAAGCCTGATTCTCTGCTATGATATGAAGACTGATTCTCTGCTGACATGAAGCCAGATTGTCTGTTACGGGACCTTTCTCCTCTGCCTGGGTTCTGGGCCTAAATTTATGAAAATTGACTCTTACAGTGGTGGGTGACGTGAAGCCTGATTCTCTGCTATGATATGAAGACTGATTCTCTGCTGACATGAAGCCAGATTGTCTGTTACGGGACCTTTCTCCTCTGCCTGGGTTCTGGGCCTAAATTTATGAAAATTGACTCTTACAGTGGTGGGTGACGTGAAGCCTGATTCTCTGCTATGATATGAAGACTGATTCTCTGCTGACATGAAGCCAGATTGTCTGTTACGGGACCTTTCTCCTCTGCCTGGGTTCTGGGCCTAAATTTATGAAAATTGACTCTTACAGTGGTGGGTGACGTGAAGCCTGATTCTCTGCTATGATATGAAGACTGATTCTCTGCTGACATGAAGCCAGATTGTCTGTTACGGGACCTTTCTCCTCTGCCTGGGTTCTGGGCCTAAATTTATGAAAATTGACTCTTACAGTGGTGGGTGACGTGAAGCCTGATTCTCTGCTATGATATGAAGACTGATTCTCTGCTGACATGAAGCCAGATTGTCTGTTACGGGACCTTTCTCCTCTGCCTGGGTTCTGGGCCTAAATTTATGAAAATTGACTCTTACAGTGGTGGGTGACGTGAAGCCTGATTCTCTGCTATGATATGAAGACTGATTCTCTGCTGACATGAAGCCAGATTGTCTGTTACGGGACCTTTCTCCTCTGCCTGGGTTCTGGGCCTAAATTTATGAAAATTGACTCTTACAGTGGTGGGTGACGTGAAGCCTGATTCTCTGCTATGATATGAAGACTGATTCTCTGCTGACATGAAGCCAGATTGTCTGTTACGGGACCTCTCTCCTCTGCCTGGGTGCTGGGCCTAAATATATGCCAATGGACTGTTGCAGTGGTGGCTGACGTGAAGCCTCATTCTCTGCTATGACATGCAGACTAATTCTCTGCTGACATGAAGCCAGATTGTCTGTTACGGGACCTCTCTCCTCTGCCTGGGTGCTGGGCCTAAATTTATGACAATGGACTGTTGCAGTGGTGGCTGACGTGAAGCCTGATTCTCTGCTATGACATGCAGACTAATTCTCTGCTGACATGAAGCCAGATTGTCTGTTACGGGACCTCTCTCCTCTGCCTGGGTGCTGGGCCTAAATATATGCCAATGGACTGTTGCAGTGGTGGCTGACGTGAAGCCTCATTCTCTGCTATGACATGCAGACTAATTCTCTGCTGTCATGAAGCCAGATTGTCTGTTACGGGACCTCTCTGCTCTGCCTGTGTGCTAGGCCTAAATATATGCCAATGGACTGTTGCAGTGGTGGGTGACGTGAAGCCTCATTCTCTGCTATGACATGCAGACTGATTCTCTGCTGACATGAAGCCAGATTGTCTGTTACGGGACCTCTCTGCTCTGCCTGTGTGCTAGGCCTAAATATATGCCAATGGACTGTTGCAGTGGTGGGTGACGTGAAGCCTCATTCTCTGCTATGACATGCAGACTGATTCTCTGCTGACATGAAGCCAGATTCTCTGTTACGGGACCTCTCTCCTCTGCCTGTGTGTGTGCTGGGCCTAAATATATGCCAATGGACTGTTGCAGTGGTGGCTGACGTGAAGCCTCATTCTCTGCTATGACATGCAGACTAATTCTCTGCTGACATGAAGACAGATTCTCTGTTACGGGACCTCCCTCCTCTGCCTGGGTGCTGGGCCTAAATATATGCCAATGGACTGTTGCAGTGGTGGCTGACGTGAAGCCTCATTCTCTGCTATGACATGCAGACTGATTCTCTGCTGACATGAAGCCAGATTCTCTGTTACGGGACCTCTCTCCTCTGCCTGTGTGTGTGCTGGGCCTAAATATATGCCAATGGACTGTTGCAGTGGTGGCTGACGTGAAGCCTCATTCTCTGCTATGACATGCAGACTGATTCTCTGCTGACATGAAGCCAGATTCTCTGTTACGGGACCTCTCTCCTCTGCCTGTGTGTGTGCTGGGCCTAAATATATGCCAATGGACTGTTGCAGTGGTGGCTGACGTGAAGCCTCATTCTCTGCTATGACATGCGGACTAATTCTCTGCTGACATGAAGACAGATTCTCTGTTACGGGACCTCCCTCCTCTGCCTGGGTGCTGGGCCTAAATATATGCCAATGGACTGTTGCAGTGGTGGCTGACGTGAAGCCTCATTCTCTGCTATGACATGCAGACTAATTCTCTGCTGACATGAAGACAGATTCTCTGTTACGGGACCTC